>NC_061107.1:143610218-143648193 GCF_015104395.2 Macrobrachium nipponense
TCAGCACCGAGACATAATTCAAGGGTTCAATTCATGAAAAGAGAGGAAATTGCCGCATCTACGGCGATAGCTCCATGTTGGTTCATAATTAGTAATGAAAATGAAAACAGTGTACTTTCAGTTTCATTTTCAAGTCAAACAACCATTAGTAGAAAACTACATATAACAAAGCATACGACGATGAAGCGGGCAGAGAGCGATGACGAACACGTCCTTCACAGACGCGGCCGAAAGCAAAAGTGATTTGTTTACCTCCCAGCCGCGCGACTGTCGGACAAGCAGTTAACTACCTTTGTCCCCTTGTTCGAAGCTTACGACCGTTCCAGCTGCCGCTAGCTACTTCCTATTGTTAAAGGACCGATGGTTTGTATTACGTATCGGAACAACTGCAAAGTTTTATTCCCTAAATTGTTTACTCGTTATTTAGTTCAAATTTACTTTATTTAAAAATTTTAATTTAATTTATGTATATTATCCCTTTTTTGCAACCAAATTACCCCAAAAAATTACAGATATTTCTAAAGTAGATACAATCAAATGTTTCTAACGTTTTCGTACATCTGGCTGCCGAAAACCATAGAGGAACGACTACGGATAAGTGCATAGAGGAACGACTACGGATAACTGAATTATATACATATATTTTTTTTTTTTTGCTTTTTTGTTTTTGCTAGCACTTTTCATTGATTTCAGTCTATATTAGTATTTTGAATTTCTTTACTAACCGTATGCCAGAAATAAATGTAACCTTTAATGTTTGCATGCTTTAATGTTTGCATGCTAAGAATGGCAAAATCATCGTTGCCACATTAGTGGAGGCTTCACACATACGCCGTTTCATTATTATAAACTGTTTCCATGAATTCTAGTTGTCATAGTAATGCAAAAATGATAAAATTGCATTAATATTTATGTATATAGCTATACTTCCAATACATAGCCTAATTTCACCAATTTCAACGTTTTGTGTGTAGTCTTATACCCAGTTTGGAGGGTCAACACATACCGAATGGCAACAGAGAGAGAGAGAGAGAGAGAGAGAGAGAGAGAGAGAGAGAGAGAGAGAGAGAGAGAGAGAGAGGCGAAGGAACGAACGGAGGAAAAGGGTGGCGGTGGGGGGGAGAGGGTAGGTGGAGCTTTATACGCATGTTCGTATCCATTTCTGCATAATGGAGTTTTTGTCTCACGATACCCTTACAAGTTACGGCACTGGGTGTAATGCACTATAGCAAAATCTCGTTCTGATACGAGTGTTCGTTACAGAAATAGGTATTGCCCAAAAAACGTGCTTGCACTGTCTCTGAAAACACTAGTAGGTATGCTGCTTAGTTGTCATCAAGTTTTTTGTAATCCAGTATTTTTTACAAGCTAGCTATTGAATAAATTTGTATTTTTCTTAATCAAAACATATGCCCCTCAATGGTAACTTTCATCTTTTTAACGACTTTTCTGAAATTCATTGCAAATTAAACGGCCCATAATTTCTTATGGTGCGAAAACAGACAGAGGCCCAGGGACCGAAAACGATTGCGTCACACTACAGCGGTAATCCGGCAGTAAAACATCTTCATATATCCAAAAAGTAAATAATAAAGATATATATGCGCATTACGATTATAACAATTACATGAATAGCTGATAACAATCTGCATGAATAACTGGTAAACTGTTCTGCAAGACAGTTGAGTATAGCAATTATTTACAATAGGTACGAAAGTCAAGATGTCGTGACGTCATAATACAGGACTTAAAAGAACGTTCTAATTCCGAAAAATAATTACTTAACGAATATTTTCAAATTAATCATCATAAATATGTAAAATATTGATGTTTTACTATTTATTTAAAAAATTATCTAAGAACACGCTTCTCGTCATCTTCTACCAAAACAGTTGTTTACTCTAACTTGTTTGCTGGTGAGAAACCGTGTTTCGATTGTTGAGATGAAAGTGCCCCAGCGTCTGTGGGTACAAGTGGTGTGCGGATTTATCACAGGAAATGGTTAGTTTATTGACACAAGCGGCTCCGTAAACATCGAGATGGCATCAATCTTCTAAATATTTCGAGTTGTAAGTAAAAATGTTGAACGCGTTTTGGTGAGATTTCCACTGCCGTGGACACCCTTTTCAACTACCCTCTGTTAAATCTTAAAATTTGGCCTTAATTTCTAACTTTGGAGAAAATACTTACTTCGAAAGGAGAGTAGAGGTCTTTAGCTCCGTTTCTCACCAACAACAAGTCGCGACTGATGCCCATATCCGGTGTCAGGACGCGTTATAATGTACTTTTTCGGAGGGTGGCAAGTGTTGATTGTAGGTGGCCTGCTTGGCCTGCCGTGATGTTTTACCCTAAGTAAAAATGTTGAAAGCGTTTTGGTGAGATTTGGACTGCCGTGTACACCCTTTTCACTACCCTTTGTTTAAATCTTAAAATTTGGCCTTAATTTCTAACTTTGGAGAAAATACTTACTTCGAAAAGAAAGTAGAAGTCTTTAGCTCCGTTTCTCACCAACAACAAGTCGCGACTGATGCCCATCTCCGGTGTCAGGGCGCGTTAGCTATAATGTACTTTTTTTGGGGTGGTACACATTGATCGTAAATGGTCCACCCCTGTACCATGCGGTGTTTTACCTTAGTAGCTAAGTTTTTACGTTCATCCCGAGGGGCTGAATACTAGTAACTAAAAACGGGGCCCCACGGTGCTCTTACTGGCCCTGTCAGCTGGAATTCACTTTTAGCTTTAAAACTAACCTGTATTCCTTGGGATCTATTGGTGACGTTAAAGGGGAACGGAGAACTGCGAAGTTTGCGGATGTTTCCGCCCCTATATGTTCATTTTGGGCAGGACCGCTGTCAGCAATGGAAGCAGCAGCAGTAGCAGCACTAGCTTTCCCTCCCCCGGCTTCTAAACTTTTGCACCTCATCCTGACGATACTAGGTATTCTCTCTCGGAAATGTCTTTCTGGGTCTCTTTGAAAAACGCCAATGTTCTCCTGCAGTAGTAAAGCTTCTCTTCATGGACATTAAATGACAGGTAACTTTAATTCCCGAGGACACAAACCTATCGTATCGAATGCATCCGCTCATATACTAGTGAACTGGCCCATTTTTACGCACTAGCGCACGATGAATTGTGGTTAATGCAATAAAATTCCTTGCAAAGACAAACGAGCACGCTAGGACACACAGTAGTAGTAGTGGGTAGGATATGCCTTTGAAACGGCTCCCTTGCTTCTTTTATTCCTCCTTTGTTTGTGTTTGCTTGAGCTTCTTCTCTCTGAAATACCACATTTCTTTTATAAAATCTTTCCGATTCTCCACTTCCTCCCTCATTAGTACTACCAATAAGATTATATTTGCTACTAATTCCTCTTTATTTTCTTGATATGGTTGCTGCATAAAGCTATATCTATTTCTAATTTCATTGTATGCTGGACAGTAAAGTAAGAAATGTTCTAAATTTTCATTTTGTTCCTCACAGTATAAACATTTTGTATCTTCTCCTTTTATCCTATTTTCTATCATTTAATCCTAGTATACCTAGTCTGCCCTACTGATCAGCATTGTTTTTTCAGTGTTATCATACCAGATTTCTTCTCTTATGTTTTCTTTATATTTTCTGTAGATTCTTAATGTTGACTTTTCATTCATTTCTTTCTGCCATATTTTTCTGTCCCAATTGTTTATTATTTCTCTTAACTGTTTGTCTTTAACTGCTTCAATTTTACTTAAGTTTATATTTAGTTCTTTCATATACTCTTTTACTTGCATTATCCAGGTTTTTTTTTTCATACTGATCCATTGTTATCTCATATAGGAGCCTATTTCCACCATTCTTCAGTGTATGTTTCAGGTAGAAAAGTTTATTCTTCATATCTCTAGATGGCAGGAAGAGGCCCTATTTCAAGATCTTAACGCACAACTTGCTGTGTAACTTGGCGCTTTCAATATTGCTCTGTATACTTTATTATCTATCTTCTGCAATTCATTTATTGTTTTCCTGTCAAGTTTCATGACTTCCATTGCATACATGAATGAAGGCATCGCTAGTCCTTTCCAGTACAATTTTCCTATTTTTACCCTGCTACAGCTTTTATTGATGACTGCATTAGCCATATTTGCCATCTGCTTTGCTCAAACAATGGTCTTGAATACGACTGTAGCTAACAGTAATTTCGGCAAATGCGTCTGCCATATAGTAGTAACATGGGTGTTATCTCTGAAACGGCTCTCACGCTCATTTTACTTTTCGTTTGAAGTTACAGCATACGTCGATATGCGTTTATTTTCTTTACAGTACCACATACTTTTGATAACTTTCATCCCATTCTTAATTTCCTCTCTAGCCAGACAAATGTAAAATAAGAATTGGCTGTCAGGCCACGTTCTATTCTTGATATGGCTACTACAGACACACGCACTCTAATTTTTGCAATCCCAGGGGCTTTCTAGTTTTCATATTGATCCGAGGACTGTTTTCACATTTGGGGATTATTCCTATTACTGTGTAGAGCATGCTATAGGTATATAGGTAAAGTACCCTGTTGTTCATATTCACTGTGTGGTTAGAAGAGGCTTCTATGGCAGATGAGGTATCTATCATATGCAGTGTAGCTGGGTTTTCCATATTGCACCATAATCTTCGTTGTTTCAAGTTACCTGTCGGTGTAAGTGATTTCAGTGGGTTTACACAATTCTGCTTCTCTTAAACAATACAATGACTGTGTAGAAACAAAGAAGCTAATGAAAAGGGGGGAAATAGTAGAAGAGCGAGACAGCAAACTCAAAGTACCTACTTGTGAAATTAGGCTTTAATAGACAAGTGGACATCTGGGATTCGTGGGCTGAAAAAAAAATTGGGGAAAGTAAGCGAATGAAAAAAAGATATATATGAACAGGCCTGTACCAAGGGGTGGGGCGGGGGGCAAATTTCTGGAAGTCCATATTTTCTGTGACTATCCTTTTCATTGACCTGTACTTACAAAATAATAAATAACAATCTTTTGTTTATTTGGCCTTTTTTAAACATTTTTTTTTAATGAAACATTAACATTTCTTTAGTAGTGGGAAATACAAGTGTGATAATAGGAATATGTTATGCCACTATATTTGTAAGTGATTTTAAGTAAAATTCTGTTAGCCAAAGTCAGTACTTTGAATAGAAGGGCATAGACCGCATACCCAATTTTTTTTCTTAATACAACTAAAATAACATTTTAAGTTTTCCATCTTGTATATAGGTCCAGTTTTGGGAAAAACGACCCCCACCCCCCGAAAAACTAAATATCCATATAGAAAAGGTGGCTACCTTCAAGAAATTTCTGAAGGAAGAATCGTGTAAGTGAAGAATTAATTAAAGCAATTGAATATATAAGTGATCAAATAAGAGTCATTACCAATCTGAAAGAAAGTAATGAACAGCAAGAGTTGTCTATAAACGTATAGGTCACCTGCAGCTGAAAAGTAAAAGTCTAGAGAGATTAACTTACAATCAGTTGGCAGAAGAAGAAATCGAGAAGATACTTGTTTTAAAAAATGTGAGGAAGAAGAGGAAAATATCATGAGTTAAGAAAGGAGGAGCATAATAGATCTGCAACAACCGCTAAGAGAGAGAGAGAGAGAGAGAGAGAGAGAGAGAGAGAGAGAGAGAGAGAGAGAGAGAGGCAAAGCAAATTGAAAAAATGAGGCAAACTGTAAACATTTTAAGAGAGAAGTTTAGAATATAAAATGTGGGGAATTTGCATGGATGGCAGTACAAGGATGAGAGAGAGAGAGAGAGAGAGAGAGAGAGAGAGAGAGAGAGAGAGAGAGAGAGAGAGAGAAGAGAAAGCCATGAATAACCGTCATTGGAATAGACGAGAAATAGAGAAGTGATGGTATTACCAGGAAAGAAACACTATCCTTACAATCAGTGGGATTGTATGTTTATATACTATGTAATTCCAGCATACTTGATTTCAGAAATTGTTTGATTTACCTTGTCAGTCTTCCACGAAACTCTGACTCAAATAAAGCGGCACTGGATAACATTATTCCTAAATAGGTGAAAGATTCGACCTCTGACCCTTTCTCCATCTAATGTCATTTCATTGTTTTTTTATGCTCTGCGTTTCATCTGTTTCTTAGATTTATTGTAAGTCCCTTCTCTCCCAACATATATGATGCACTCTGTCATGCAAGCTTCGTAGATCTTTCGGTGTTTTGCTGATTAAAAGAAGATCCTCTACATATTCTAAGTCTGTCCCATTTCTATCGTTACTCCAGTCTAAACCTTCCATCTAAAGCCACTAATTTCATTACAAAATTTATACGAAGGTTAAATAGAAATTTCTCTTGACAAGACCCCAACGGCATTAATTTTACACCTGCTGTGTTTATGGATAACTTCAATTAACTTTACGTATTTTACCAGCATGCCACAACGATGCAAAACCTTCCATAGCATTGGTCTGTGGACCTCGTCGAATGCTTTCTCGTAGTGCTGTTTATCTATGAGTTGTTTTCTTTCTCCAGCTCATCGTGAAAAAGCACACTGGATATTTTCGCTACAGCTGATGTGAATGCAGTTACTTTATTCAGTCAGATCGACTTTTTGTTTTATACCTTAGCTTTAACTTTTAATTCTCGAAAATGGGAATCTGATTTCTTTTTCATGTTCTGCAAAAGTGTCTTGTGGGCTTAGGAGTTGTCACTTCGGTTACAGCTCAAATAATCTTGCAGTGATTCCATCATGACTTGTTTTCCATCTCCTAATTTTATCTATTATTGATTCCACTTCAAAAGCTGTAGTAAATTCCTAAGAACTTTCAGTTCCTCGCCAGCTTCTGGTATATCATAAGATTAGTCCTTCATGACTCATGAAAATAAACAATCCAGCGCTGTCTTATCTCTTCATCTGGGATTATTAGTGTCCCATCCCTCTTATCGAAAGGTATTTTTTCCCTTAGTTTTTGTTCACCCATGGACATTTCATTAACCAAATACTCTCGTTATCTCTTCTTGATGTTGATCTAATTTCACTATCTGCACTTGAGTGCTCAGCATGCTCTACTCTGCATTCTACATCATTTCCCTGAAATGTCTGCTTATACTATTCTTTGCTCTTGTCTGCATACTTTATTGTATTCAGTAACCAATAGGCCTACCTCCGTTTTGTTGCCCTCATACCCTGGTACATCTGCTCTAGCAGACAGATGTTGAACAAGCCTATATTAATTGTCTGTTACTATCAAGGTATATGGTTTCTTGAACTGCAAGTCTATTTTCATATTCAACTTCGAAAGCCATTTATTGTTCGTCTTTCACAAGCTTTGCCATATCAAACCTAACCACTCTATAGACTTTTTTTTGTTGGGTGATTCTAATCGCAGCTTCAAAGCGGCAGTGATGAATTAGTGATCACTGCTAACATCTGTACTTCTATAACTCCGTCCGGCTTTGCTCGACGAACTGTGTTCGAAGTGACGTCAGAAGCGGGGGAAGTTAGAAATTTTCCCGATCTATCTGCGTTTCTGACGTGACCGTTACAGCGAGCAAAGTTCGTTGAGCCAAGCTCGCCCGTGTGGAAGGGGCTTACGGCTCCCAACATTCATCCGTGTTCTCTCTCTCTCTCTCTCTCTGATTACTATCCGAAGTTGTTCAAATGTATAAATAAGTGCACTTTTTTTTTTCAAGAGTTCCCTCAGTTACTAAACTGCAGCACAAAAACTGATAAACTGTAGCCCTTGCATTTCTTTAAACGTTACATCCTCCATACTGTCAGTGTTCCTACCAACTTTTGCAATTATATTACCGACAGCAATCCTTATATATCTTGTTTCTGTTTCATCTATAACACTGCTGTTTTAGATGACATCCATCTTTTATATCTCCAGAAAGTTTATTTGCTGGTGCTTAGCAAACTATATTACTCATATTGCGCTGTTTTGGTTTAAATCTTGCTGGTAGTAATCAACTGCACAGTGCTCTTGAGTCAGTGTGGCTTTTCTTCAATTGGCGTTAAGATCATGGCTGCTCATTTATGCTATACCTTTTCCTTTGCATCATGATTCACAAACAACTAGGATGTTCAGCCCATATTTCTTGAACTAATCTTTGTCTGTTCTGTGCGTTCCCAATGTCTCTTGAATTCATTTTCAATTAGCCTCAGTCTTCTTACATTCCAGTTTCCTATTGTCAATTTATCATTATAGTACCTCTAAACCAGGAGATTCTTAAGCCCCGTCCATACGGGCGAGCTTTGCACGATGTGACGTCAGAAGCGGAGAAAGCGCGGGAAAAGTCTTGGAAAAGTTAAGAATTTCCCGCTTCTGAGTCACATCGAACAAAGTTTGTTGAGCTAAACTCGACCGTGTGGAGTCTGTTTGCCCTTGACGGGAGGCCATTTCTAAATTGTGCCCATCCATGTATGAGTATAATCATAGAGAAGTGATCCTCTAGTAATCATTTCCTTCAGGAGAATCGTCTTATGGTCTTCGTGAGTACATCAGCATTTACTTATTATTAATTATGTAAGGAAAGGCTTGATAATGTGCAACAAACCTGTGCTGTATGTCTTAACGTTTTATTATATGTGATATTTATATATAATCCTCTGATTTAGTAATGGTATAATAACAATAATTCAAGACTATTTACTTCCACTCAGATTTATTACTACTGCGGATTTATTCCCACTCGGAAGAAGCGCCCAGACTTTGCTGCTTCCACGGCGTTCTGAAATAGATTAAAGATATCAGTAACAAAGAAAAGCAAAAAATATGTTTAGCATCACTCGTGGTTTGCTCAAAATTTGCTGAAAGACTCGAATAGACTCCAGGTTGAGTTTCATCTCTTCAGATCTTGATATTTGGTAACTAAGCCTAATCAAATTTTAGTATTACTACTACTACTACTACTACTCTACTACTACTACTACTACTACTAATAATAATAATAATAATAATAATAAATACTTTCTGGAATGATAGTAAAGATGAACTGAATACGTAAGTTTGGAATATTAATGAGCGTAACTCATAGTCAAGGGATTGGTCAGACGTCACACTTGTTAACGCAAATGGTTTTTAGACCTATTTTGTAAAAAAATAAAATAAAAAAATCTCAACAGACACAAAATTGGAACTTTTAATCTAGTGTTAGGTACAGTGAAATTCAAATTTATAGGCAGGATCTAAATACATAGGCATTCAAGTGATCAGAAATTCCAGTGATATGCCAAACAAAATTCTAACTAGGTTCTGAACAATGAAGTTTGTGAAAAGCGCAGACCACAAGGACAAATAACGCAAAAGATACCCGATCTTTCATGACTAAAGAAATGTACATGCAGTTTGTTGATTGCCTCAGAGTAACGGTGTAAGAAGCGAGTTCCCTCCAGATCTCACCCTGAATTGTGTCAGCGGGTAGACTGGTCCCATCAGCGAGGAAAATGGATACCTGTCGTGATGCTGACTGAGGAACTTCACGGCCTCTTCCAAGTGCTTACCCGTGTAGTTATGCACACCTGGTAGTAGTATCAGTATTGACCATTAGTTAACCTGCTTGCTTAATTGATTAGAAAGGCCAACAGCTTGAAAGGCTGCCACTGGAGAGACCATTAAGAACAGAAGCGCCAATCTTGAGATTGCCACAGCAAAATAAGGCAGTTGTAAGAAATGTTTTCTTTTGCAAACAGAGCTTCAATATCTATAATCTAAAAAAAAGTAGTATTTATGCATGATGCAGCATTATTAATCTTAAGTGGAAAAAAAGGCCTCTGAAAAACTTATTCAACATCTAGAGAGAAAGACGATAATAATCCGCGACCGTAATGGGATACTCGCCAATTAACGTGAGGCATTTCGTGATGACGGTCTGCGCCAAAATGTTCATCCTGGAATCTCTGTGCACAAGGCCGATGAGGACGTAAGTCCCGCCTACCCGAAGTGCTCTAACACCTTGAGGCAAGCCCTGAAAAGGTAAACAAAATTGTGAGACTAAGGTTACTTAATATGACAATCAAGTCACTTGATTTTGTATACTTCAAAGTGGTGCAAGCATTTTTGATACTACTCTGGCATTCTCAATATTGGTCAGTCTGTTTTCTAGAGCAATATTTTTAAAGCTTAATGTTGCTGCTGTTGATACTATATATATCGTTAATGTTTATAGGTATTAAGGGCAAAGACTCTCTCCTAGACAACGCAGAGGCACAAGGCTTGGCCGTTACTCCAAAAAGTGGAAGAATAATACACTGATTCTCTTTGAGACAAAGACAGGAGATCAAATGTGAGTAAAAGGGAGATTGATCCTATTTTTCACTTCGTGACCAGAATTAACTGATTACTGTACGAACCTAGAAATTGAAAGAAGGGTATCACCGATACCCAAGCCATGCAGAAGTCAAACTGCACACTAGTGAACAGACGATTATTTTCAGCAAAGGAGGAAAAGCTGAGCATGCACCAAAAAGTTCAGATTTGAGAGTAGCCATGTACCACATATTCGTACGCTCCTGAGTAGCGGTAGAAAGCGGTGAGCCACTGCTTTTATTTGGGTGTAATCATTCTAGTAAGTCAAAGCAGATCTATTCAATTCTAGTAAGTCAAAGCAGATCTATTGATTCTCCAAAGATTATAAGTCTCATGTTCCCTAAAGTGAGCACGTCTGCAATTGTCACTGAGCAAGATTTGACTGTAATACGGCAATTCAACAAATGAGATGGAATTCACTTATTTATAATGGTTACAAAACTACAATTTAAAGGAACAATAGGCTCAACTTCCTTGTATAACTGACCCATTTAGAAGTGAATGATTACTCAAAAGTCCACTTCAGTTCGCTTGAGATTTAATTTATAATCATCAAAGAATATGAAGCAAGATCAAAATATTTTCTCACAGTACTGGTTATAAAAGGAAATAAGTGAATTTAAAGAAAGTGTCAGAAATATGCATGGCTTCAATTATAATTGCTCACAGCCAGATTCACCAGTAAAGTCAAAACCTCTTAGACCATGACAACTGGTAGGGGAGACAGATTTCAACCATTTCCTACTGAGAACATGATATTACCAGCATTCACAAACGAATCCTTTCTGTATGCCTCCAGAAGGAAGGTTAGCGTCCAAGTTTTGAGATTGAAGGTCAACGGTAATAAAAATCCTTCCGAAGCACCTGTCACTTCTAAAATATAGTTGTCTAAGATTGAAATCTCTGCTGTTGTTTGTAGGATCCTCTAATACAGACAAGTAATAATAACTATTAAAGTATTCCCAAAGGTATATTTCTACGCAAGTGCGAAGGTTGTGATGTTTCCAAAACTTATATTACCTATAATATACTACATATTCGTTTGGTTTCCATCAACCATTTTGTTTTGCGACATCTCTGAATAAACACAAGAAGAAAGACGATTTAGCTTAGAGAGAGAAAAAAAAATAATGAAATTCGTTAACAAGAATGGAGTCAATAAAGGCCGAAGTCAAAAAAGAAAAGAGGTAATTTCAAAAGGCACCTGCCTCCACAATCAAGCGTCTCTAAGTTTTCTAAAAATGAAATGACATAACACTGCTGGAACTCGTCATTACTCACGTCCTTGTTGCCACAGACTTCGAAAACGACGTCAACACTGTCAGGACGAATGACCTCTTCATCTGAAAGTCAAGAAAGCGGTCAGAGAATGTAAACATTTCTTTCATTAAAATCAAATGATCTACATTAGAAAAAATAGACGTTGCCATATAAAAGTTTCGATTGGTTATTTCGTCTAAGTAAATGGATCGTTTTGAGTTATCTGACGTGGCAGCAGGATATGAATATGGACGAATATGAGTCTAGTAAATTTAATCAATTCATCCTCTGAGGGACAGTGAAGAGAATAATATAGTGGATTTAATTCTGTTATTTGAATAAATTTAGGCAAAGAATTGATAGGTGGAGATAAATGAATGGTATAATTATTAGCCATCTCAGGGTTGTTTCTTATAAATAAAAAAAAAGACATCTAGACATCAACTAATATATTATTCTCTTAATATTAATTGCAACCTCAGAAATGGAGAACCTGAGAAAATTCCCAGTGATTTAACTGCTCAGCGTGTTTCTCATCAATTTCTATTCGAAGTTCAAGATCAACAAATATTTATACAATTTTGATCTCTTTTATACCATATATATATATATATATATATATATATATATATATATATATATATATATATATATATATATATATATATATATTATATAGTATATATATTATAATATATATATATAATATATATATATATCATATATATATATATATATATATATATATATATATATATATATATATATATATATATATCATCAGCCATTGCTTGTCTACTGCAGGACAAAGGCCTCAGACATGTCCTTCCACTCCCGTCTGTTTATGGCTTTTCTATGCCAGTCTATACCCGCAAATTTTCTTAGCTCGTCTATCCATCTTCTTCTCTTCCTTCCCCTGGTTCGTTTGCAATCTCCAGGGACCCATTTTGTTATTCTTTTTGTACACACACACACACACATATAATATATATATATATATATATATATATATATATATATATATATATATATATATATATATATATGTACTCCATCCCAACTTTCGTTCAGTCATTTTTTTACTACTGTTCGCGGTTCTTCAAATAACTCCCTTAAGTCTTATGGTGTAAATTTTTTCATTTAGCAATCAAAAGATTAATTTCCCACTGTAGCAGCATGTACACTTACCTGTAGATTTATTGAATCATGCACATTCAACATGCCAATTCGTCATTGAAGCATTGCAGCCGATATGACCTGAGTGTTTTCATTAACCAACTGCATGCAAGTTCTCAAACTACAGTTCCTCTTCAATTCTCCACCATTAGAGAGAGAGAGAGAGAGAGAGAGAGAGAGAGAGAGAGAGAGAGAGAGAGAGAGAGAGAGAGAGAGAGCGTTCATAATACACATCTCTTTAAGCCTTAAAGTACATAGCTCACTTTTTAAATTAGGTCCTCCTCATTTATAAAAGACTTGCTGTTCTTCACTTTTTAAATGGACAGATAGATATTAATTGGAAAAACTTCGAAAGTTTTTCTCATTCAGATCTACCCTGTACCCACAACGTTAAGTTCTATACATACCAAGAGAAAAATAGGCCTATGAACATATAATTCACAGCAGATGAGACGCCAAAGATATAAATGGGTGAGAAAATGTTGGGATGCAACATGAATGTGAAAGTATAAGGAAGACTCAGAGGTGATGAATTAATTGTAATTTTTCATAACAGTGACAGATGCAATGATTTCCTATGAATATAGTTGCTTTGCTATACCTGCAATAAAACAATAAAGTAGAAATTATCATTAATGTGCCCGTCCCGTGAGCATTAGTGTAATAATGAATAAATGGAGAAAACAAAGATTTGTACCGAAATTTTATTATAAAACGCAAAATACATGAATGAGCAATAAATAAAAGAGGAATAAATAACTATACAAGATAACGGTAAAGCGCCAAAACTAACAAAGATGTTGTCAAAGAAAGAAACAGCAGCCGTATCCAAACGGATAAAGTTTTCTCAGTTTTTTTCAAAGAAGAAGAATCACGATTCGTGAAAACAAGATTACTTACTTGGTTCCGTTGCATAGGGCCAGGCTACGAAAGAAAAGATAACTGTAATATGTTTATATCAATACCCGGGTATACAGCGCGATTCTATTGCTCAGTCATTTACTGTTCATATATGTTTAGGTTGACAAAGACACTGACATTTTGTGATTGCTGTATATATTACCATTAAAGGTCACTTGTGACACCTAACGAGAACGACATTTAAATCTCCCAAGGGCGTCACAACCAATGGCTATGATTTTTTTCCAATTTTGTGTGAGAATATCATACTCTACCTTGGTCTGGGTGGACGGGAATAGCTCCGAATTCCGCCGCCTTCGACAGTCTGGGAAGGTTCACGTCGATGCAGTAGATCTTGGAGAAGCCGGACTCCTTCAGCAAAGCTATGCCGTAAAGGCCGAGCATTCCTGCGCCCTGAGGGATTACAGATGATGTCTGATAATGTCATTATATCCAGAGTTATCGTCATCATTCATATCATCACCGCTGATCATCATGCCGTCACAAGTTAGTATATCTTAGTTTTACCAGACCACTGAGCTGATTAACAGCTCTTGTAGGGCTGGCCCGAAGGATTAGATATTTTTACGTGGCTAGGAACCAATTGGTTATCTGGCAACAGGCCTTACAGTTTATTGTGGGATCCGAACCACATTATATCGAGGAGTGAATTTCTATCACCAGAAATAAATTCCTCTGGTTCCGCAATGGCCCAGCCGAGAATCGAACTTCGGACCACCGGATTGATGGCCGACGCAAAATTTATGTATTTCCTTGAACCCACGACACCAGCAGCATTGTTACCACTGTCGCCAAGGTCATAATCCTTATCATTATAAAGGCCTTAAACATTATAATCATCATCGTTATTTTTACCATATTAACATCCTCGCCTTCTGCATCATCAGTTCCACGTGATCATCATTTGTACCATCATAGCCATAATAATCATATGTTATTATTTTCCAAGTGCTCTGAATAAACTTGCCTTGGGTGTAACATTTCTGTGAGGTCGTGAATAAGAGATATAAGGGGGATAATTTGAGTGATGTGCCAGAATACGAAGGAGACCTGACCACGAGTATAAGAAAAAATTTTGGAAATAAAAGATACTGGAGTTTGATGGACTTACTGCAGAGAGGGTTTGAAGTCAAACTGAAACGACAACTCGTCTACTATTAACTAAACTTTTACGGAAAATGAACGAAGAAACAAAGCCTGGTATAATAGATAGGTAGCATTCAGAAGTAGCACAACAACGAAGGGAGAAGATTTGATTGATATACCGGAATCTGAAGAACTGATGAATGAATAGTACCCTGTTACTGATGAATGAATAGTACCCGGTTTCTGAAGTGAAAAAATAAATTAAAAACTTAGCAATAAACAAACTTAGGAGATGGAAAGCACTGGGCTATGATGGAATCACTGTAGAGAAGATTTGACCTCTAATTGAAATCGCAACTATATACTACTGGCTAGACTGTTTTTACAGAATACTGAATGAGGAACCTAAGCCTGGTAACAGGTGGCAACCTGAAAATGTGGTATTCAACGAGGCACCACACATGCATCTGTTGTAATTAATATATATATATTCAATTTGCTTACTCTCAATCGGTTGGAAAGGAAATTACTAAAATGTCAAGAGCTGAACAAGCAAGTTTTAGAAAAGACAGGAGTTGCACAGATAAAATATTTGTGTTCTAACAAATATCGCCGCAGTGTATCAAATTTAAACATGATCCCCGTCTGATGGTTCTTGCTGATTGCGAGAAGGAATTGAACCTCGTCTACAAACCAATATTATGGAAGGTTTTGGATATGTAAACCTACTGAAATTATCCATGAACAAAGCAGATACAAAGTTAATGTCAATGGATCCAATTGGTTAAGTGAAAGCAAGTATTGTTAATAGGAAAGGAACCTACTATAATCGATTCACATCAACCGAGCATTTGATGTCTAGGCCAGTCCCTTATGACGCTCCTGATTGGCTGTTGATAAGCCAATCACAGAGCTGGAAACTCTCATTCTCTCTCGAGAGCTCACATGGGTAGGATCTATGTTCCACCTCTCCTGAGGGAAACGTCTTTCAAAAGTATCCCTCATGAGAGGTGGAGCATACATCCTGCCTATGTAAACTCTCTCGAGAGACTGAGAACTTCCAGCCCTGTGATTGGCTTATCAACAGCCACTCAGGAGCGTCATAAGGGACTGGCCTAGACATCAAAATGCACAGTTGATGTGAATCTACTATAGTGCATTAGATACAATGATAATGAATGCTGCAATAACATCAATTTCAAACTATTGATCTAATAACTCTCTCTCTCTCTCTAGTTCGAATTTCTTTACCAATAACCTAAAAATCTTCCCGAGTAAGAGAATGTTTTTTCCTACACACCTGAACCAGAGCAACCGACGCCCCTCGCTCCCCAGGGCTAGGAACGGGCGGGATCTTCGACATTGCATTGACCATAGTAGCCAGGGCACAGTTGATGGGCGCTGCTAGTTGGGGCGTGAGGGCGGGAGGTAGAGAAACGATGGGCGTTCCTCTGGGACAACGGATGTGTGTTGAATATGTGCCAAAGAGCGGTGCCTTTTTCATGAGTACGTGGCCACACTGCAAGAAAGAATTTGTGTTTGAAAAATGTACACGTATTTAATTTATTATAGCTATGAAAGCAACCAAACATGCATGCTATATATATATAGATATATGTAATATATTTATGTATATGTATGTATATTCTGTTTATATATATATTTATTATATATATATTATATATATATATTATATATATCTATATATATAATATATCATAATTAACTATATATATATAATAAAATAAAACTGAATCACGAAAGTTTGGAACGTGATAAAATCCATAAATAAAGGTATAAGCCACGTAAAGAAAGAAAAATAAACAACGGAGTTTCTGCAAGATCTTTCGACTCAACGTCCTTTACTTAACAGATAAAACTGCTGAGTAAGGACGTCGAGTCGAAAGATCTTGCAGAAACTCCGTTGTTTATTTTTCCATTCGTGGCTTAAACCTTTATTTATATTATATATATATATATATATATACATATATATATATATATATATATATATATATACATACATACACACACACACACACATATATGTATATATATATATAAAGATAGGGTGTCGCCAATCAGACGACAGTCATGTACACGTGTTTTTAATTATTAGAAACGTTTCATGTTGTCACAACACATCATCAGTCTGCAATTGAAACAATTCACATAAAACTAAACTAAAATTACAATAGAAATTAAATAAACTTAAAATTACAATAAAAATTCAAAAAAAAAAAATAATCAGAACGCTAAAATAAAGGGAATGAGAGAAAACTACCTATTCATAAAGAAGGGAAGAGCTGAGTGACTAAAAACGGTAAGGTCTGCATACAACGTAAACCTCACGCCAGAGAGAGAGGAGATGACGAGGTGTTGGAGTTTAAACTAGGTGAAAGGTGCTTAATAAACAATGACTCAAGGGTAGTTAGATGGGTAGTTTGTTTTGTGGTGCCAATTATAGAAAAATGTTTCTTTTCGATAGTAACCTTACAACTCTTTGCATGAATTCTTATATTAGAGGTTAGGCGTTTGTATGCAGACCTTACCGTTTTTAGTCACTCAGCTCTTCCCTTCTTTATGAATAGGTAGTTTTCTTCTCATTCCCTATTTTTTTTAGCGTTCTGATTATTTTTTGAATTTTATTGTAATTTTTAAGTTTATTTAATTTCTATTGTAATTTTTAAGTTTACTTTTTAATGTTTGAATTTCAATTGCAGACTGATGATGTGTGTTGACAACATGAAACGTTTCTTAATAATAAAAACACGTGTACATGACTGTCGTTCTGATTGGACACCTCTTCCTTTATATTCATGGTTTTCCTGATGTGATATAATATATATATATATATAATTAATAATATATAGAGAGAGAGAGATGAGAGACGAGAGAGAGAGAGAGAGAGAGAGAGAATCTTAATTACATATCTCTCTGTCCTTTTATCTAATCCAATGGTTCCACATAATACACGACGAATGCATCAAATGAAATGAATAGAATAAAAGAAGACACATGACAGACTGACTCTATAAGAATAGAATCTAACAAAAAAACCACCAATCCTATTCCTTCCCAGTTTTTTTTTTATTTTTTTCTTTGCATAATATTTTGACATCCTTGAAGATCTGTATGTCATTGGAGCAGATCGTATTTATGCAGTGGCAGTGCATACTTAGGTCTATTGTTTTTGTTATTAAGGCCTGCACTTATTTGTCCCCTTAGAAACAGACTACTTCAGACCCTTCTAAAGATAGCTGACTGATTAGTATACCTTTAATTACTTATCACTTTCCTATGTAACTTCAATTCTTCTTGACTTGTATGGGTTTTGTAGAGAAAGATCCATCAATGGCCACCATTCTCAAGAGGCGTTTTCGCTGCTCTAGATATCACAGAGGCATCTGGCTGATTGTGGTATGCAATTCCATTAGTTAAGTTTCCCGTTGATAGCTTTACTCTTTCCATATATAAAAAGTTTACTTACCTTTTTTTTCTGATTTTTTGTATCCTTTGGTGTTGGCAGCACATCTGGATCACCATCTCTAGTGGTGTTCCACAAGGTTGTGTTTTCTATCACACAGACACATTTTTCTTAATCTGTGTCAGTTATCTTCTTCTACTGATCTCTTTCCCGTTCATACTTTTGCTCTTGGCTCAAACCTCCATATTAGTTCTTCCTTATCCTTAGTCATCTTTCTTCTTTTAACAACTGTGATGTCGTGAGTAATAGCTAAGTGGGACCCTGTAATATAGTCGAATTCAAAGCTTCCAAAATGCGGTTTCAATCACTCCATTTTGTATCCTATCCAGTTCTGTAAGAATTTTTGAAGTAGTTCGGGCTACTTCTGTCAGAATATCTGTAAGAATTTCTGCAAGATTTTTTGAAGTAGCTCAGGCTACTTTTGTAAGAATTTCTTAAGTCGCTGAGGCTACTTCTGTAAGAATTTAATGTTTTAATGCTAAGAATTTTTGAAGGTAGGTCTGCAGGCTCACTTCTGTGTAATTAATTTTATGTAAGAATTTTTCTGTAAGCATTTTTATGAAGTTAGCTTCTCAGGCCATCCCTCAGGCTACTTCTTGTAATAGAATTTGATGTAACGAATTTTTTGAAAGTAGCTCAGGCTACTTCTGTAAGAATTTATGTAAGAATTTCTGTAAGGATTTTTGAAGTAGGCTCAAGTGACTACTTCGTAATAAGTTAGAATTTATGAAAAAGAGTTTTTGGGGAAGTAAGGTCTTCATAGGCTACGTTCTAGTAAGAAAACTTTATGTAAGAATTTCTGTAAGCATTTTTGAAGTTAGCCCTCCTAGGTCCTACTTCTTTGTAAGAATTTATGTAAAGTAAGTTTAGTTTTGAAGTTAGCTCAGGGCTACTTCTGTATCTGTAAGAATTTATTTGTTGATAGAATTTCTGTAAGCATTTTTGAAGTAGCTCAGGCTACTCCAAACTTACTATGAAAAGAGGATATTATAGTTCAAATTGATACATCAGGTATTAAGAAATTTCGTGAAATTATGTGCTTCATTTAGACGCGATAAGTTCTTCTGTTCAAAGTTCTCAAAGTATTTTTATGGTTTTAGCCGACCATAATTGGAAAACTGCTCTTATATTTCAGTGCTATTGACCCTACACTTACTACTTCTCTTGGATCTCACTTTCTTCGTCGTTTCATTTACTGATATTATTTTGGTAGTTATTCCCTTGCACCTGAGGAGAGTTTCCTCTCCCCCCCTCTTTCTCCCCTCTCAGTAATCTTCTGTTTCTTTCTCTCTACTCCCATGGTTTGCAATTCTCTTTCTAGTTCTGCTCTCCGTGACTTTTATAACGACCGTCCTTCTAGAAACAAGTCTACAGCTTCTTTCAGGTTCAGAATCAGGGTTGCCGTTTTGAGGAATTTCGTCTATTTATTGTGGCTTTCTGGTGACATCTGGCAACCCTCCATGGCTTTTCCGACCACAGGCCACGGCACTGAAGAAAAAAAATTCTTCACTTTGCCTTTTTATGTTTTATTGTGAAAATAAAGCAATAAAACATATCCTGCTTATTTATACAAATGAATTTTATTGAAGCCCTTTATTTTTCTTCGTCAAAAATAATTTATATTAAGCTAGTGACGTGTAGTTTTCTAACATCATGGAAAATAATTCCACATCGGAAAATACGCATTCTAACCATTAAATCATAAATAAAGTAAAAAAAATCAGATGAACTGCATATGGTAACACTGCTAAAAGCCAATGTTGTGAAGAAAAAAGGGATTTTGACGAAGGAAAAATCTATTTCTGGGTGATTGGCTCGTGTCGCCCTATGAAAGGATCCTTAATATCATTCTTTCTAGGTAAAATTAATCTAAAATTACCAGAGAAAAACAAAATTAAGAAAATGTCAGTAAAACTGACTCGCTCACTCTTAAAAAGAAGTGTCGGTATGGTAATAGGGGGCGAGTGGGAATCTCACTACCACGAGACATTCACCAATTAGAACTTCCAATCAGAATCCCCTTAAGAGAGAGCTGATACCAACGGGCGATGCAGCCGCTACTACTACTACTAGAGGACGCCACGGACAGCAGCGCCCCTAGCGACATCCTTAATCTAAAAACATCTTGTCCTGCATGGGGGGGTGGGAAAACAATATAGGCTGGGTTTTTCATAGGGCGACACGAGCCAATCACCCAGAAATAGATTTTTCCTTCGTCAAAATCCCTTTTCTGGGCTCAGCTCGTGTCGGCCTATGAAAGAGTACCAGAGAAACAGACAAGATGGGAAAAAAGGAACAAATGAAAAGCAGTTGCAAAATGATGGATATAATATAAGTAAATCAATTACAGCATACAAACTAAGTACTTAAACTAACTTATTCTAAACAGTAATATAACAGAACGTTAGTAATTTAAAGTACTTAAAAACAGTAATCACAGTAAATTACAATGATGCAGTGTAATATAAACAAAAGGGATTTACTTGAAAATATTTACAAAATCATTACACATTGTGTCCTACCCTAGCATAAAAATAAGGGTAGGTACACTGAAGTACACCCATCAGTACAAGTGTGGATGTCCCTAGCAAAAAAATAAGGGACAATCCACTATATGGATTCAGCGGCTAAGGCTAGGATTATCCGAAGAGTAGCATGGCGATAGGGTGAGGCATGTTGGATGATGTAGGTTAGAAAGGAGACCTGGATCTGTACTACGACTACTATACAGTATCAGGGGAAAGGGAAACAATGTTTCCCGCTGCTACTGCTGAAAATTTTAAAGATTCCAAGGACTTTAGATAATGACGTTTAAAGACTGTCGGGGATTTCCATCCAGTATACTTTTTAAGATCCTCAAAGTTCATATGTTGAAAGTAATTAATTGAGGTGGCTACTCCCCTGATATCATGTGCTTTTGGGAATGAATCAGGATTGGCTTGTTTAATGAAGTAAAGGATTTGTTGCCTAATACCTTTTACTGACAAAGTACCACCTTTTTCTCTCATGAAGAGAGCACCTGAGGATCTTGATGAAGTACGAGATAGAAAGGCTCTAAGAGTTGATATGGGTCGGGAGAGAGAAGGAACCTTGGGAAGTGGGATAACTTTCCCAAGGGGCCCACCTTGCAAGAGGATCCTCATTTTTGGCTAAAAGCTACGATCCGGAGCAAGTAGAACTTCTCCTGATGGGATCGAATTCCAACATGGACCCGCATCCCACTGGATAGAGCCGACAGTTCTGAAATTCTAGCTCCTGAAGCTAGGCTTAATAAGAATAATGTCTTTCTCAGGAGCATTATGAATGTACAAGACGAGTTGTCAGTATCTGAAGCTAGTTTGAGGACATCATTTAAGAACCATGAAACTGCAGTAGGCCTTTGAGAAGGTCTAAGTCTAGCACAGGCTTTAGGGATAGACGTGAAATAAGATTCAGTCAGATTCTATCTGAAAACCTACTTGAAAGATCTTCTTCAAAGCCGATTATGAGTGGTAATAGTGCTAGCTGCTAAACCTTTTCAAACAAGGATCTGAAAAGGATATAGCTAGATTAACTGTCATGGTTGTAGTGTTCGATTCTTTCAGGAAAGATGCTAATTTTTTAACAGCTGAGTCATGTCTATGGTTGACTCTCTCTCATCTGATTCTAGGAAGAGAATATTCTGTGGATCAATATTAGCATCTTTATTAGCCGCAAACTTCATGAAGTCCATAAAGTTAGGGTCTGGAGAATTCCTGAGGAAGCGAACACAGTCCTCATTTGTACTGATTGTGATAGCTTGGGATTGGGGATCCGTTGAGGTCGGAGGCCCAATTCCAGAAGAAGAGGATACCAGTGCTCTTGGGCAGTCCGGTGCAATCAGAGCTACTATCCCTTTGAAAGACCATTAGGTTTGCTTAGGACTTTCAGAAGAAGTTCACTGGAGGAAAAACATAAATTTTCCTCCACTGATTCCAATCCAACGACAGGGCGTTCCGTGGCATAAGCCAGAGGGTCCAGGTTGGGGGCCACATAGCAAGGGAGCTTGTGGGTTCGCTTGTCGAGGCGAAGAGATCCACTTGGAGACCTGGACGCTCAGGCTTATCCACTGGAATGACCCGTCGTCTAGAGACCATTCTGATTCCAGAGGAACTGACCGGGACAGGAGCGTCTGCTATCACATTTCTTACTCCTGCCAGGTGAGTGGCAGACAGATGCCATTTGTGTTTGTTTTGCTAGGGCAAAGATGGCTATCATGACATGATTCACATGCTTGGATTTGGACCCTCCTCTGTTGATGCAATGAACTACCACTGCACTGTCCAAAACTAGCCTTAGATGAGACTTCTTCGGGGGAAGCAGTCTCTTCAGGTAAGAAATACTGCCATTGCTTCCAGAACGTTTATGTGAAGCTGGCGAAATTGAACGACCAAGTCCCCGGTGAACCTGTTTGAACTGAGAGTATCCCCCCCACCCGGACGGGAGGGAGGCATCCGTGTGAAGGTTAACACTGGAAGGGGATATTGAAGGGGTACCTTCTTGGCTAAGTTCTTTACTTTTGACATGGACGGAGTTGATTGCGGAGGATCTGTGGGATTACTGACAACTTGTCTCGAGATTTGGTGTTTGCTCTCGATCGCCAAATTCGATTTAAATCTTTTAGCCTGCTTTCAGGAGGATTCTGTTTACCGAAGCAAACTGAAGGGACCCTAGGATTCTCTCCTGGTTTCTCCTTGATGTTTGTTTGCATTTGAGAAATTGCCTGACAGATTTTGCTATTTCCTTCCGTTGGCCGGGCACTGGAATTGACAGATTGTGGGAAGACAAATCCCATTGGATTCCCAGCCCCACTGAAAACGATACTCCGGGTAAGTCTGGATTTCGTTTTGTTTATCTGGAACCCCAGATGGTTCCAGAAAGTGTGAACTACCTTTTTGGTGGCTTCGAGACATTCCTCGACGGTTGGTGCCCAAGATCAACCATCGTCGAGGTATGCTGCTACCATGATTCCTGAGTTCTCAATTGCTGTACAACCACTTCTGCTATTCTCGTGAATACCCTGGGGGTGGGGCTACATTCAGACCGAAGGGCATCACTTTGAATGAGAATGTCTGATTTCCTAGCCTGAATCCTAGGACTGGGCGGAAGTGCCTGGCTAATAGGGATATGATAGTAATGCGTCTGTAAGATCGATGAGCATGTGACGGCTCCACGCGGAATTGTAAGGTCCTTACTTGCGAGAGGGTGAAGCATCTTGAACTTGTCGCAACGAATGAAAGAGTTTAGCTTTGACAAGTCTAAGATTACCCTTCTTTTTGTTGAGCTTTTCTTTGGCACGCTGAATAAGCGACTTGAAATTTTAGATGCTTGACTCTCGCAATAGCTCCTTTCTGAAGGAGTTCCTCCGCGTAATCTGTCAATTCCTCTGATGGTATTGGTGGAATGATTTGATTGGAGGCGGATCTTTGATCCAACTCCAACCCAATCCTTTGGACACTATGCTCTGTGCCCAATTGCTGAACCCCCACCTGTGGCGGAAAGAGGAACAGCCTCCCTCCTACCTGGGGAGCCTCATTGTTGATGGGCGGGTTGACCACCACGCCCTCCTCCTGAAACTGCCTGCTCCTTGTCGCCCTTCCTGCACCACGCTGGCGAAAGTAACCTCTCGCCCTACCTCTCGTTGTTTTGTAGCCTTTGAGCCTCAAATGTAGGGTTGAAGGCGGCGAGAATTGCGTAGGAGGTCGACGGCTGTGGGATTGAGGAGACACGGAGGATGGGCTGGTTCTGTTTCGAACTAGCAGGTGTCCCTGTTGGGTAACCGGGACGGCCTGCACAAATTGCTGCTGTTGCTGGTGTTTCTGATACGGCTGGAACCTCTTTACCATCCATTCTTTGGTTTCTTATACCAGCAGTGGGGCGGATTCTTGTTTCCTCTTTGACGAAATACCCACCTAGCTCTAAGGCTCTGGTTGAGCCTAGCAGCCTCGTGGTGCACTTCATTAACAGCGGACTTCTGGGAGAGATCCGCTGCCCCACATGCTAGAAGCCAAGAGGTCTATTAGGCTCGTGCCTAATAGTGCACTCCTGCAGAAGCGTGCTTTCGGCAATTCCTCCTAGCTTGGAAGAAGTCGAAAGCGTCTGTTAGGACCGTCTGAAACTGGGATTTTGCCAAGATCTTAAACAGCGGTTCCGTCGCATATGAGAGAGCAGCCATTTTCCGTTATTATAAGAGAATTGAGGGACCTGCCAAACCTGGTTCGCGCGTCGAACTCTGCCTGAATCAGGGAATCAGGCAGCCTTGGCAGCTTCTCGCCGAACTGGTCCATGGCGCAGTCCGGTTTGAGCTTACCAAGGCGTGAACGTAGCTGGCAAGTTCTCCCACAATTCTCCGAAAGCCGGGAAGAGCGGAGAAGTAGACTCCGCCTCCCTTAACTGTGGCATGGGCTCATCCTTGAGGACTGCCTGAAGGGTCTTCTCTACTATTTTCGTGGCGAACGGAAGAGAAGCCTCCTCTTCCGTCGCGAAAATAGTCAAAGGACTCTTATAGGCTGGAGCTTAGTGTTCGTGCACTCCCAGTCCTCAAGGCAGTGAACCCATTCCTGCTGGGCATGATCCCTACTGTATAGAACAAAGCACTCTCTAGAGATCTTGTCTTCCCTAGTAAGAGCCGTTACAGTCAGCCTAGCATAACCGATGAAAGGCTGCGTCAGACCCGGAGGGTAAAACCTCGAAGTCCTCAATCCTCCGAGTTCCACACTCCGGGATAGAAGATCATCCCATCCTTAAAAGGAGCGTAGGCGGGCAGCTACTCTCCCATGGATTCTCCAGGTGGAGAAAGCTGGCAGAGAGTCGTATGGCGGGAGTTGGAGAATGCCAGTGCTTGGCACTGGGGAGACTGGAAGAGGGACCTGGCTGAGAGCCCAGCTACTCGGTCCTCATTCTCTCTAACCCTGTTAGAGAGATCTTGTATGGACTGGCCTGATTGAGACAGAGTGCTCGACAGTTGTGCGAACATCTGCTCGAATCTCGTCCCCAGGGCGGAGACTTGCGAGCCAACCAACTCGCCCACCTGTTGCATCACCACTGCTGAGAAAGCAGTGGGATCAAAGGTGCTAGGTCCTGCTCCTCCCACCGGCGTTGCCGGAGTGGAAGCGGTGGAGGCAGGAGAAGGCATTGGCTCAGCGAGAGCGCGAGCCTTCTCCTTAGAAGCCTTGCTTCTAGAGCTCTTCGAGTGAGAAGAACTAGCCGAAGAAGACGAAGACGACTTCCTAGAAGTTGTCTTAGCTAGAGTCTTCGGTTCTCTCTGTCCCTTCACCTTTGGGGGTACAGAAGAGAGAGCGGGAAGGGACGGGAAGATCTCAGATCCCACAAAGCTTGGAAAGAACGCTCGAAGAAGGGACAGGAGAAGATCCAGGAGCACCAAGGAAAGACTTGGGCGCCCGACACACCTACCTCAACCAACAAATCCTCTGCCCCTACCGCCATGGGCTCGATGTTTAGGTCCAGGGCAGCGACGTCCGGGACCGGACTCCTGGGAAGCTACGACCCGAAACCCCCAAAAGATTGCTGGAGATCTTGCTGGATGGAGGCATATTAGAGGGCTGCGGACAAGGGGTCAACATACCAGTGACTTGCCCGCCAGGGAAGATCTGGACGGCCAGCTTCTTGTCCAGGATGTACGGCTGGTCCTTTGGCGGCGTTCTTCCCGAAGCCGCCCACCCACGCTTTCAGGGTGGCTGAGGGCGACCTCCCCTACACCAGTAGCCTGAAAAGAAAGTGGGCGAGATGAGCTTCTCAATGGCGGAACGGGGTTTTAACAAAACTTATGACTAAGAGTTGTTGGAGTAAAATGATAAGGAAGCCTATAATGGATTCTTACCCCCACCCTCTCCCAGCTGACCGACTAGGTCGTAGCAGATGGCGCAGGCTTCTGGGTGCCCAGACGAATCATCAATCGTTAAATGATGTGGCACAAGGGCGTGAGACCTGCACTCATCGTGGCCGCAGGGGTCGTACAACGTCGCGTTGCACGCCGGGACCTGACAGTTGGTAGCCTGTAAGTGGAAAGATACATGAGTATCAGAAAACACTTACAGCCTAACAGTTGCTCCGCTGGTGCCGGAGCGATAAGTTAGATTAAACACCGAGAGCCCCGCCATAATGACTGTGTGGTAAACAAGGTTGGTTGGGTGTCCCCTAGGCTATAGCTGCTGATTGCGGGGACACAAAAAAAAAGAAACCAACCTTGGAGTGGTGGTAATTGGAAACCACGACGGAAAATGGCGGGGATGGTAGATATATAAAATAATAAAATTAAACAAATTCATCGTAAAATTAGGGTATATCCTTAAAAATAACAATAATAACAAACTTTCCCCACCGTCTACTAGAAGAGTGCCCGGGTAAGAAGCAAGCTCCCTTTCCGGTAGCGGGGGAGAGATGTAAGGATATAGTAGGCAAGCAACCCGACCACTAGTATTGCCCACCCCGCCCCGCCTGGCGGAGCCAGTAAATCTATAAACCAAAGGTGCCCCGGCTGCGACGGAAGGCTCCTTTCGTTATAGGCAGGGAAGGTGGCTGACAACTGGAGAGGGGGGAGGAAGGTCTCGGCGTAACACGGCGGGAGAGAGAGAGGGGGGGGGATGGCCCTACTCCTCCCCGCCTCACCGACTACCCGCTCGGAGACCCGGTACCTCATGAGTGGTCGCCCTATACCCCCCGCTGGGAGGAACCCCTGGCCACCTCAGAGAGGGAGAGAGAAGGCGACTGAGGTTGTCATGACAACCAAGGGGTCCCCCAGCACCTCCCATATACCAGGTAGGGAGGGCGTGGGGCGGTAAAGGTAAGGGGCGATGGAACACGTGACCGCAAGTGGCCTAGGCCGCGAGCAACACAACCGTGGGAGGGCCACTGAACCAGGCTGTACCAATACAAGGAACATGCACCTAGGCTAGCCTAAACACCCTAAATAAATATTTATTACATCGAAAAGATGGAAAAGACACTTTTAGTATTAAAAGAGAAAGTGCCCAGGAGGAGGCAGACTGTTCCAAGAAACAGAAGCCTACTCGGAGCCAGCGATAGCCGATGAAGAGCAAGAGCCGGGATGCTGGGCAGGAATAATAATAATACCCTAAATACCAAACTAAGAGAGATGGTAGGGGGGGCTAAACTAGCTAAAACTCGATGTAAAAGACAATGAACGTAAATATAGTAAGCCCATAAGTATAAGTCCCAGTATGGAGGACCGGGAATTCTTAACGAGGCAGCATGGCGCCACCACGAGACAACCGGGAAACTGTATATGACCTATTAGGAGGAAAATACTGGTACCCGGAGATAAAAATGTGGTAAAACATTACTTATGAGTTACTTAACTTAGCCGTTGCAATTGCAGAGCGTTCCATGGTGAAGAATAGGATAAATCCCGAAATAAGCACAGCACAGAAAAATAATGCGTCTGGACGCTAGCGCTAATAATTAAGGATGTCCGCTAGGGGCGCTGCTGTCCGTGGCGTCCTCTAGTAGTAGTAGTAGCGGCTGCATCGCCCGTTGGTATCAGCTCTCTCTTAAGGGGATTCTGATTGGAAGTTCTAATTGGTGAATGTCTCGTGGTAGTGATTCCCACTCGCCCCTATTACCATACCGACACTTCTTTTTAAGAGTGAGCGAGTCAGTTTTACTGACATTTTCTTAATTTTGTTTTTCTCTGGTAATTTTAGATTAATTTTACCTAGAAAGAATGATATTAAGGATCCTTTCATAGGCCGACACGAGCTGAGCCCAGAAAACGGCATCACTGGTTCAGTTCAGATCCCACCCTGAGCCAGTTAACAGCCCCTGGTTACAGTCCCATTAGCCTTCGTATCAAAAGGAAAATGGGTTACGTAATTTCACATCACTACTGACCTTGATTAGATTTTCACACTTATTGGAAAGACCCAAAGAGCAGAACTGACAATTGTCGCAAGAAGCACAGATGCCCCAGGTGACTTTGTCTCCTTCTTGCACATCCGGGCGGCTCGATTTCACCACCACGCCGCATCCCTCGTGGCCAAGGACACTGGAATCAAGGAATACAATGATAGTCGGACAAGGACACCGTGGGATGAAAAGATAAAACACAAAAAAGTGGTAATTGATGACGGGCCTTTCACAAATCCTTATACGTGAACAGAGCTTAGTTTTCATATTTGGACAAACATATAAGTATACTAACATGGCAGACAGCATAACGTAGGCATAAATTTAAGTACGCATGCGCATCTGTGCCCATCCTTTAATCAGTCAGTTAGTTTTGTGTAAAATCAAGTGAAAACAAAAATTAAACGTCTACAGAAATGTTTGCATACTTAAAATGCCCATGATTTAAAAGTGGTCAGCATTGACTACGATGAAGCCTTTACCATCGGCAAGAAACCCGAGAAAAACGGTGCGAAAATATTCTTGCATATTATGGAGTCTAGCAACAATACAATAGACAGGAAGCGGCGTGGTTGGTATGGTGTTGGCGTCCCACCTCGATGGTTGCGGGTTCGATTCTAGGCCATTCCATTGAGGAGCGAGTGATGTGTATTTCTGGCGATAGAAGTTCACTCTTGGCGTGGTTCGGAAGTCACGTAAAGCCGTTGGTCCCGTTGCTGAATAACCATTGGTTCCATTCAGCGTAAAGCAACATACAAATAAACAATAGACAGGAGGTTTCCAAACATCATGACATCACAGAAACAGCAATTAGAGTGCGTAAAGAGATACGGAGACCAAGGAAATGTTAGCTAATTAAAATTGAAGAGGTGCTGGAACGGGAGGACTGTCATATCCACAAAACATGACAGCATGCAAGGTATATGTATAGGTGGGATGCACAGCTTGTGGAAGGTCCTTCCGTCAAATTACAAGAAGCAGCAGATGCTATGGAGGTTTCTGCATTACGTATGTTCCTGCATCGTAAGGATAAATTTGCAATGTCTGGCTTTTCCATGGCGCCACTTAGGGAAAAAGAACCTATCGCTGAAAAAGAAACTGACATTATCCTTTTTCCCTAGTGTTCTACAAACTATTTTTATGGGGCGAAATTTCTTAGGGTCTCCTATTGCTTGCAGTTCGTTTCCCGTATTTTCTTAACAAAATAGGCCAATATTTGGGTGTGCTGAAAATCAATCCAGGTCAGGAATATTGTCATTTGTACGTTTGCAGAGTTAGATAATAGATTATCATAAAAAAATACTTAAAGGGTAATCGGACATGCTATCCTCCATAAAGAGGCCTTCCTATTCCGGGATGAGCTCAAAAGGATAGTCTACTATTGCCCTTATCATTCCCAAACACCTCATTAGCAAGTATTTTTCGGGATGAGGTTGCTAGACTCACGCCCTCTTCTATGAATGTTCAAGAGGCCTTCGTGTCGATGGCGTCTGAACTTCTCTTATTGGTCATCCATCCAGTGGTGACGCATGAGGGTAATTGAACCATTCTCTCTCTCTCTCTCTCTCTCTCTCTCTCTCTCTCTCTCTCTCTCTCTCTCTCTCTCTCTCAATTTATCACTGGAGGCCTTTCAACCAGCGTCTAAATCCTGGGAATCTGTCCCTCATGTAAAATTGATAACGTCTGTAATTGAGGGATTCGTGTTTCCAGACAAACAACAATTAGTCTGTTTTATTTTCATCTGACAAAGGTCTAGCTGAGACTAGATCACCGTTCCCCATTACGGTGGCTTTGCGTCCAAACCGCACTTTGATGACGTCCGGTGTATTTACGTCCTACGATAAATATATCGTGTGTTTGTGTCCCACAAGAAATATATTACGTATTTGTGTCCCACGAGAAATATATCGTGTGTTTGTGTCCCATGAGAAATATAGCGTGTGTTTGTGCCCCACAAGACCTATATCGTGTATTTGTCCACGAGATATATCATGTATTTATGTCAGAGAAATATATCGTGTATTTGTATCTCATGATAAATTTATCACGTATTTGTGTCCCACGAGAAATATATCGTGTGTTTGTGTCCCACGAGAAATATAGCGTGTGTTTGTGTCCCACAAGAACAATGTCGTGTATTTGTCCACGAGGTATATCATGTATTTGTGTCCGAGAAATATATCGTGTATTTGTATCTCATGATAATTATATCATGTATTTGTGTCTCACGAGAAATATATCGTGTGTTTGTGTCTCACGAGAAATATATCGTGTATTTGTGTCCCACCAGAAATATGTCGTGTATTTGCGTCCTACAAGAAATATATCGTTATATGTATGTGTCCCACGAGATTTCGTCGTGTATTTGTCTAACAGGAAATACATCCTAAATTTATGATAGATGAATAAGACATTTGTGTTACGCTGAACTGCATCCATCAAACTACACTCATCGGAGACTGATGAACTGTATCTTTTGAAGTAATGAAACAATTCGGTTTCCATGGGGATATTATTGGTCACTTGCCATATTCTCAATTCTTTCATAGAGACCATTCATTGGATTTAAGGAACGAGCAAGGTCATTTTACATTTAAGTTTTACGTATCTGGGAACACAGAATTATGATAGAAATTCCAGTCCCACTCTGAGGACGGGAACACTTCAGCTCTTCGATTTTGCGTCCAATTTCAATAGAAGATCAACAGAGGATCAATAATAGCCTTTGTAATTTAATGAAAGGTTTGACGTTTTAAAGCAAGAACGTCAGCTGGCAACGCTTGCATGAGTTCCCTCCAACCTTTTCAAATATTTTCCATGAACTCTGACTTTCAAGTAAGCTGATCCTTTTAGCCTCCCGAGCTAATGGGTTTCAACTGAATCCTGTAATTTATTCTGTATGTCATGATACCGCTCGCCCTCTTCATTAAAGGTATACGAGAGAAAACTCGGTGTACTTGCGGTAGACATAAACATAATTATCCATCTCCTGTTCGTGTGATTTCTCACTTTCTTTATTGTCAAAGGTACTTTCCTTAATAACATTTACATATAGATAGATAGATAGATAGATAGATAGATAAAGAGAGAGAGAGAGAGAGAGAGAGAGAGAGCCAGCTCAGGAATACATTAATGAGAGCTGATTGGTGAGAAGTCTGATCATTGACTATACTCTGTTTTTTTTTTTTTCATCTGTCCACCGCCTGTGGTGTTTTCGTATGGTAACACTGCGTCCCGGGCTTTAAATAGTTACGGTATGTGTAAGTTTTAGGTAAATAAAAGGATGTCTGGGTGTACATTTGCAACTGAAAAGTGTTTTAATAATTACTGTATGCGAATTACACCGTTAATATTCGAAATAGGATAGTTGTTATTGTTGAATGTAAGCTGAATGTAACTATCTAAAGCCCAGGACGCAGTGTTACCATACGCAAACACCACAGGCCGATGGACAGATGGAAAAAAAACGAGTAGTATAGTTAAAGGAGAAACGATAATAGACATAAGTTTTGTTTGGAGGAGAAAAGTTGAAAATATGTCAATAAATGTTATTAAGACAAATAAATCCGATAAAGAAGTGAGATTTGTATAAAAGGAGATGGCGGAAATTTAATGGATCATGGTTAAAGACCCCCTGAAATGACAAAAGTCTACGAAGGGTATGAAAAAATTCAAGAACCTGACCACAGAGTCATCAGGGAGTGTTTGAGGGTATAGGGGTATGTTATAAGAGTGTATCCGAACCAAGGATGTATCGATTTCGGTTCTAACATGGTCCACTGGTATAGAGTTTAGTGTCATGGTACGCCACTCAGATGTCGCGGGTTCGCGTCTCCCAAAGGCCGATGAAAAATCACTGGCTCTGTATCATGATCCGTTACTGCTGCAGTGTGGTGTCAGCGGTGGGAGGTTGAAACCAACATTCTTTCAATGTGTATACAAATATATATACTTATATATATATATATATGTATATATATATATATATATATATATATATATTTGTATACACTTGAAAGAAATGAAAGAATGTTGGTTTCAACCTCCCACCGTATGTAAATCCAACCGGTTTCGGCTTTACAGCTAAACCATCTACAGACCTCTGAAAATGGCTTAGCAGTAAAGCCGAAACCGGTCAGGGTTTACAACCGGTTTCCATTTTTCATCGTGGTTTTTAAGTATATATAAATCACGCTTCAGTCCCTAATCATATATTCTTATCAAAATTTTTTAAGATATTATGCTCTCTGTCTTCTCAAAATGATTGGTAAGGGAAGAGCAGCGAGATTTTGTATTAGTCAGTGTGTGGTTAATTGTGAAAATTGGATAAAATATATAGGATACTTAAATTCAGCGTGCATACATGGGCCTGGATCTTATGACATTTCCAAATATGAAAAGTGAAGGGTGCAAAGGCTAAATGAAATAATATCTACGTCAGTGAGATTAAAACGAAAGCGAATCCTGAGTCAGAATATATAGGCGAGGGAGTGTCTTGATATGTATATAAAGTAGTTCTTACAATATGGTATGTTTGATAGCCATGTACTTCAGTATTTCTGTGAAAGGAATGGCGGGAAGTTTTGAAAGGGACAGTAGTGTCTGGGCACTATACTCTGTTTTTTTTTCATCTGTCCATCCGCTTGTGGTGTTTTTGTATGGTAACACTGCGTCCCGGGCTTTAGATAGTTACGCTATGTGTAAGTTTTAGGTAAATAAAAGGATATCTGGGTGTACATTTGCAACTGAAAAGTGTTTTAATAATTTACTGCATGCGAATTACACCGTTTATATTCGAAATAGGATATTATTATAATCGTAATTAAGCTGAATGTAACTATCTAAAGCCCGGGACGCAGTGTTACCATACAAAAACACCACAGGCGGATGGACAGATGAAAAAAAAAACAGAGTATAGTTGTTTGTGAATGATAAGAGAGGTTGAGTCTAAGGAGATGGAGCAAAGGATGTTATTCAAGGTCGCGAAGGACTAAAAGTGGTTGACTTTTGTAAGCATTAAGCAGGATATGTTGCGGATGATGGAAGGATGAGCGGGAAAGTGAATCACAGAATGGAAGCATAATATAAGGAGGCAAAAGTTCTACAAAAGGTTTGGAAGAGGAGGTGAGTGCCAATGAGGCTAACTTTAGGATGTATGATGATAAAATCGGAATAAATGAATAAATCTATAGAGGGTTGTAAAAGTTGTAAAAGAAGCCTCATATAGAAATATGAGGCTTCTTAAAGAAAGATGATACAATTGAAGAGATACATATATTGTCTGTCCTCTATATCTCAGTTTAACCAGACCATTGACCTAGTTAACAGCTCTCCCAGGGCTAACCCTAAAGATTATATATTTTTACGTGGCTAGGAGCCAATTGGTTACCTAGCAACGGAACCTGCAGCTTAGAGTGGGATCCGAACCACCTTATATCGAGAAATGAATTTCTAATCACCAGAAACAAATTCCTCTGATTCCACGTTGGCAGAGCGGAGAATCGAACTCGCGACTACCGAATCGGTAGGCGAGCAAGTAACAAGTAATGTTAACGAAGTTTACATAGGATTAATTTGCATTACAGCTTGCGAATTTTGATCGAAAAAGCACCTTTGATTAGCAGCTTGCTTTCTTCATTATACTTCTGGAAGACCGAACTGCCATCTTCAAGCTTTTAAACATTACTCATTGGATAACTAGGAAATGTATACAAGTGGGTTATCGATAACAGTAGCATCTGACGATAAGTCACTGTCTCAGACGTCAAGTCTCATTTATTCGATAGCGAAGATGTTATGTTCTTGGAATCTGGGTCTGAAGAGATGCTGATAAGGCCCGGTCATCTTAGATATGATCCTGAAGTAGACCACCGAGAGAAACACTATAAAGACAACATGAGAAAAGAAATCAACGATCGTATGATGCAGGTATTTCCTGAAGGGAAAATCCTTACCTACAAACAGAGTCGAGATTAGAGAGAGAGAGAGAGTTCCCTTATTTGTTACATATTTATCATATGAGCAGATGATGTCCAAAGAAGATATTAAAATAAAAAGCAACAATCAAGAGTTTAGGTTCTCAAAAGCAAGCAGTGTCAGATTCTTTGAATATCCAAAAATACGAAGCTGAAGAAGAAAATAAAAGGAAGAAGCTTCTTCCTGTAGCATGGGAGTCTAGATTAGCATTGGATTGAAAAGCATAAACGATGAGAAGACCAACAACGAATGGTAATGTTCGTTTCTTAAGTTTTTCGTTATACTGAATATGTTTTAGCCAAGGTATATAGAATAAAGGAGACTCCCTTATTCTATATAATTTGGTTGTAGCTCCCCCAAACAGCGATCGAAGAACTAAACGAGGACCTTTGACCGAAAAATTAAAATCAGGTACAAGAACTGACGAAATCATACGTAGCGTGACAACAGAAACGCAAGAACAATAGTTGTTAACTTGATTGTATGTAGCATAAGACGCAAGATATAAAAATCTAATTTTGAGATGGTAAAACAAAACTGAAGTTGAAAGACTAACCAAGGGTTTGGAGTCGTCCTTTGTCCCACCAACGTGTGAATATCGGAGCCGCAGATTGTGGCAAGCTCTATCGACAACAACACCTGGAAAAACAGTTATGTCAAACTGACTAACGTTGCAATTTAGCGAATATGAGAAGTTCGTCAAACATTGACAACAAAGAACCACTGAAACTGACAAAAAGTTTTATTTTCTGAAAAAAAATGTTACAAATTGGGTCGAGTGATTGTTCCTCTGTATTTTTTTTTACCTTCTCAATTTCATTTTTTTTCGAAAGTATGAAACACATATAGTAATTTTTCTTTGTCTGTTGTCATCACAGAACCGAATATTACCTTTATATAGATATGTTTTATATGTGAAGACCTGAAAACGTACTTCGTTTGCAGTAAATCTTTCAAGAAATGAAAACCTATCTCGAGCCTCCAGGTTTTCCATCATATCTACTCCTAGAAACCTATAATGATCTGCTGTTTGTCAGTAAACTTTTAATCTAGCTTTAATTTCCAATCCTTCAACTTTCAAGAAAATGCTAGAGACAAAGATGCCGTAGACAATGACTAACCAAAGTGCTTGTGTTAAGAGTTAAAACTAAAAGATTTCTCTCCCTGTCCGAGTGCTTAAACTACTAAAATCTAACTTCTTTACCTCTTTCATCAGGCCAAGCCAACATAAAGGTATTAAATGGGCCGTCCTGCATAAATTTGCATGAAAAGGCTAATAGATCCTTACCTCCCCGTCCTCCAGTTCCGAAGGAATCTTGGAGGATTCTAGGATGTAAGGGGGAGACCTCTCGAGTCCTATGAATACCAAACTGCGGGCATGAGTGGGCACTGGGCGGCTCCCATCATCAGTATTCGACATGACGTCGCTGATTCTGGAACTCTACCTGAAAGAACAGAGGCAAGAAATTCATTTTCTCAGAAGTGACTCCTGTCGCTCTTTGATAGCAGGTATTTCAGGGCCAATGCACTAACTTTCTCACACAGAGAGAGACGAGAGAGAGAGAGAGAGAGAGAGAGAGAGAGAGAGAGAGAGAGAGAGAGAGAGAGAGAGGAGACGGGTGGTAATGGCATACAATTCTCTTTTATCAGATTTCACCATGAATGAGGGCAACCAATTCTCTGTAGCTGACAAATAATTACAAATAACAACAGATCCGTCAAGCGCAAAGTGACTGCCTTCTGGTTACTGATAAACAGTGTGCCAAATAGAGAGAGAGAGAGGAGAGAGATGCACACACAGTATCACTTATACAAAACGCTTTAGCCAATAACAATGAACAAACAATGGATTTGTTATCGCGATTCCCCGACGAAAATGTGTAAAAGTCATTGAATATTTTGTTTGAATTCAGCAGCATTTTGGAACAAAGCAGTTTCATGAATAGGAAGAACAGATTAAAAGTCTCCCGATATGTGTTTTTGTTTTGAATTAAAGATAGACCTCAATTTTGTTATACATGTGTTTTTTAACATTTCAGCATACGGTAAAGATAATGTAATAAGCGTTTTAGTAAGTCGATTAGATTTTTTTAAAATGTCAAGTAATTGATTTGGGTAATCAGAGGAACATTAATAGATCTGAAAATGAATCATTCTAAGTTATACCGATTTCAGTTTTGTAGTTAGATGGGCAATTACAAACAACATATATATATATATACTAGAAATGCAAAAGATGTATGAAAGCAGCAAGCAATAAAGCTGCAATTCTTATTAGAAAGCAATAAAGTTTTAATTCTTATTAAAAAGCAATAAATCTGTAATTCTTGTTAGGAAGCAATAAAGTTTTAATTCTTATTAAAAAACAATAAATCTGTAATTCTTGTTAGCAAGCAATAAAGCTTCAATTCTTGTTAGAAAGCAATAAAGCTGTCATTCTTGTTAGAAAGCAATAAAGCTGTACTAATTCTTGTTAGAAAGTAACAAATCTGTGATTCTTGTTAGAAAGCAATAAAGCTGTACTAATTCTTGTTAGAAAGCAATAAAGCTGTCATTCTTGAAGAATTAGACATATTTTTGTATCTCCTGATTTCTCCTGTTGCAGAGATTAACAAATTCCTTCGTAATATGACACAACGAGACAAGCGAACATCACCAAGCGTAAATAAATATTCAACACCTTCAAGAGGTGTTGAATCCTCTGACTTTTTCCGTGGTTTTAGAATCATATATTACCTATGTTTTGCAGATGTAAGTTCACTTTGCAAAAAAAAAGTATATCTTAGTTTTACCAGACCACTGAGCTGATTAACAGCTCTCCTAGGGCTGGCCCGAAGGATTAGATATTTTTACGTGGCTAGGAACCGATTGGTCACCTAGCAACGGGACCTACAGCTTATTGTGGGATCCAAACCACACTATATCGAGAAATGAATTTCTATCACAAGAAATAAATTCCTCTGATTCCGCGTTGGCCGAGCCGGAATTCGAACTTCGGACCACCGGATTGGCAGCCGAGTTCGAAAACCACTCGTCCAGCGAGGAACTTCACTTTGCAAAGAACGGAAATTATTCGTACAGGTAAATATAAACAGTGTATACCTATAACCAACAGCATCCATTAAAGACGAACTTCCTCTATAGTTGACACATTTTTTTCTATTTTTCAGTTATAAACTAAAAGGTCAGAGAGTCAAATGTCCTGAAAATAATCTGCTTAAAACCTTATGATGAAATTAGGTCACGTCAGTTAAAAAATTACAGTAATGTCATTAGTAATGGTAATATGAAAAAGAAGCATAGTAAGTTGAAAACCTATTTATATTCAACAGTTACGAATGCGAATCGGTAATTAAAGCATATGACACTTATCTTTATTTGTTAATATCGTTAACGAATTTGAACTAAATGTGACTAATTGGGAAAACACTGGTTAAAAAAGAAAAGGATTCTCTTGAATTAGCAGTGTCCTATGAGATGGCAATACTAACGAGAGAGAGAGAGAGAGAGAGAGAGAGAGAGAGAGCATTTAAAAGATATGCATTAACTAATATAGTTTATTGGAAACTTTATTGAGAGAGAGAGAGAGAGAGAGAGAGAGAGAGAGAGAGAGAGAGAGAGAGAAATAATAATTCTGTCAAAATAATAATTGTCACTATCACTCATTCATAAGGCGGTTAAAATTACTTATAAGAAAAAAAAAAGATGGTTAAAAAAAATGTAACGTTGCTTTTAGTCATTCACAATCAAAGCCAGCGGCACAATCGTCTAAAGAACAATCGATGACAATTAACGCTGGTGGACACAAACGACAATTAGGGCGTCAAAGGTATCATCAATTGGCTGAATCCTGATGGTCATTGAGTGAGAAAATT
>NC_061107.1:143648693-143703693 GCF_015104395.2 Macrobrachium nipponense
TTCTTGACCTTTAGCTTGGATGCCTCAGACTTGGTGGTGGATGAATGAAAATTGACAGAGCCTTGTCTGAGACATAAAGAGATTGTGTTTCCTGTGACCTGTTTTAATTACTCAGGATGATAGGAACTGGCATGAAACCCTCTTACCAAATGTTTTCTCAAGGTACTGCAATACACAGGGTTAAGGTCCTCCTTACTGTAAAGGTGTACAGGTAGAGCAGATAAAACAGCTTGGTGAGGATCAAAGGAATGGGAGGGTTGCTGCTGTTTTGGTCTCAAATCCTGGTATCTATGAAAGATCAATACTTTGCCAGCTTTTGGGTGTGTGACCTGGCTGGGTACTGCATGAACTCACTTACTCTTCACTCAGAGGCTAAGGTTAGAAGGAAGGCATACTGGGCTTTAGGGAATGGACCTATATTATTTAATAGAGTACTGTTATGCTTTAAAATGTGCACCAGCTTTTATTAGCCAATAAAACACTCATCTATTTCAGTTAAAAATTGATTAAAAAGTTTAAGGTTTGATGAAACTTCTATCATTTTCCATCACGTTTTATTTCTTTTTCGATATTTTATTTACATTATATAAAAAATTCTCAACTCATACATACCTAACTATTTTCAATAACAGACTATGTACTGCAACACCTACTTAGCAGCAGATAATTCCTGTGGTTTCCCACCAATGTTTCCAAGGGTGGGAATGCTTGGAACTCTTCCTGTGTTCTGAAAGGAGGAAAAGATTATTTGCATCTGTTGCAGCCTCAACCTCAAAACCAAAGGTAATTTTAAGACTAAATTTTACGCTTCATTAAGATAAATATTCTATCAACAAGAGGAAACTATAAGACATGTTAGAAGCATTTTATTTAAAGTGTACCAAAAAAAAACACAGTACTCTTAAATGTTTCAAAGTAAACACTGGGGAACTTATTTAAATTTTCACTCTTAAACATTAAATTGTGTAACTGAATTTAATGTCATTAAACTACCTTGTAGAAAAATCATTATAGCAACTTACACTGTAATGAATAAGTTCTGAGCATAAAACATATTATTAACTTGGGATTAAGAACCTATACACTAATAATATTATTCTTTACTCAAAACTGCAATCAAATCTTTAATTATATAAACATGGTATTGAATGAAACGCACATCTGAAGTACTGCCAAGTCATACACACATCTAAGAACATAATTCTTACAGGAAATAAGCTCTGCAAACACAATAATGAGAATACCAAGCAAATAGTAATCAAAGTTGCCATTTTCTCACATACCAAGACAAAATGTTTAGAGTGGCTGCGTTAGGTTTTTCCTATCACTGCACCAAGGTAAGTGCTTGAATTGAAATACTTTAGTTCAACTAAACTTTTACGAAACAACTTACCAACTGTTCTGCACGTTTTTCCAAAATTCCAAATGAGAAATGGTTCATCTGCAAAAAGGAAAAAGCTCACATGAAACATGGCTAAAGAATAAAAAAACACTATGTTAGAACACCAGTGAACAGCTCCACCAACATAAAGACTGATGCTCTAGATCTATTGACTGATTATGACAAATAAAAGTAGGTATTTGCGATGTTCAACATTGCCCAAATTGCTTTCCAAAAGGTGTATCCATCATTATTTTCTCTCTCTCTCTCTCTCTCTCTCTCTCTCTCTCTCTCTCTCTCTCTCGTCTCTCTCTCTCTCTCTTCAATCTCTCTCTCTCTCTCCTCATCTCTCTCTCTCTCTCTCTCTCTCAATCAGACAATTCTACAGCAAGAATAACTCTAGGAGATATTGATTTCCATATAAATTCAACTTCACTTTAGGTTTTCATCTGTGTATTAAAAGTTTAATTAAACAGTTCTGTTATTCGCTAGTACATGCTCTAAAAAATGATATTGTTAAGATACAATAAAGTTTTGTACATACTTACCTGGCAGATATATACTTAGCTATAGACTCGGTCGTCCCGACAGAATTTCAAAACTCGCGGCACACGCGACAGGTAGGTCAGGTGATCCACCATTCCCGCCGCTGGGTGGCGGGGTCTGGAACTATTCCCGTTTTCTAAGCCATAATTTCTCTTCCACCTGTCTCCTGAGGGGAGGCTGGGTGGGCCATTAATCGTATATATCTGCCAGGTAAGTATGTACAAAACTTTATTGTATCTTAACAATATCATTTTTGTACAAGTAACTTACCCAGCAGATATATACTTAGCTGATTGGCACCCTTGGTGGCGGGCAAGAGACAGCTAAAAACAAAATAATACTTAAACTAAATACATTAAAAAACAGGGAAAAACAACCTATGTTCTTGGATAACATAATCCATAGTTCCTACCTTATTGGGCTGAAGACTTCATGACTACTGTCGATGAGTCTGCTTGCCTCAAGAGCTTCAACGAGGAATGAACTATGGTTGAAAAACTCTTTGGATCGTGTCAATGGGGGCTAGCCCGCTTACGCGACAGAGCCTATACTGGATCGTACCAATGGGGGCTGACCCACTTACATGGTAGAGCCTTGACCTTTTGTCATATCAATGGAGACTCGCCCTCTTACATGACAGAGTTAAGGTTATTAAACAAATCACAAAGAGCACTGAAGCCAATCCCGATCACCTGACCATGTTAGTCTTGTTACAATCTATGAATTGTAAGAGGGTCCCTATTCCCTCTGACAATTAACCAATAAAAACAACCACCAATAAACAGTAATTTAAGCCTTAAACTAAATAGGAAGGATTAGCCTCAGCCCCTTCTCCCAGCACTGAATTCGCCGAAACATACGCTCCAGAGCAAAGCACTTTTCGTACGAAATTTTAACAGTCTTCTAAGGTAAGATTCTCGAGGCGAACACCGAATTACATCTCCTAAAATGTCGACTCTATAAGAGTCTGAAGAGACCATGTTTTGTGAAATGCCATAGACGTAGCTATGGCTCTCACATTCATGCGCTCTCACTCTGAGAACCTTGAAAAATGCTCTTCTTCGCATTTAATGTGAGCTTCCCTTATTACATCTTTTATGAAAGAATGTAGGGCGTTCTTAGAAATCGCTCTTTTCGGATCTCTTACAGAGCACCAAAGACTTTCTTCTGTACCTTTCAGCAACTTCTTCTTCTCCAGGTAGAACTTGAGTGCCCTGACTGGACACAAAGTCCTTTCTAGTTCTCTCCCTGTTAATGAAGATATTCCTTTTATCTCAAAACTTCTTGGCCAAGGCTTTGAGGGATTTTCATTTTTCGCTAGAAAGAATGGTTTAAAGGAGCAAATCGCTGAATCCTTCTTAAACCCCACTTTACCTTCCAAAGCTTGCAACTCGCTAACTCTCTTGGCTGTTGCTAACGCAAAAAGGAATAAAGACTTTCTTGTTAAGTCTCTAAACGAAGCTGCGTGAGACGGTACAAATTTTTCCGACTTATAGGAACTTGAGGACCACATCCAAGTTCCAGCTAGGCTTCTTGATTACATGTTCTTTCGTGGTCTCAAAAGACCTTATAAGGTCATGAAGATCTTTATTGTTTGTCAGATCTATTCCTCTATGTCGAAAAAACTGAGGCCAGCATACTTCTGTAACCCTTCACTGTGAAACTGCCAGGTTACAGTCTTTTCTCAAATATAGGAGAAAATCTGCGATTTCAGTTACAGAGGTACTGGAGGAGGATATTTTCTTTTCCTTACACCCATCTTCTTTAAACAATCCCCCACTTCGACTGATATACTTTAGAAGTGGAGACTCTTCTGGCTCTTGCAATAGCCTTCGCCACTTCTCGTGAAAAGCCCCTCTGGCCCCTTACTGACAAGTCCTTCGACAGTCTGAAGGCGGTCAGACTTAGAGCGGGGAGGTTTTTGTGAAACCTGTCGAAGTGGGGTTGTTTGAGAAGATCGTTCCTTAGTGGAAGCGATCTTGGAAAATCCACTAACCACTTCCAGCACCTCTGTGAACCAATCGAGAGCCGGCCAGAAGGGAGCGATGAGGGTCATTCTTATTCCTTCCGAGCAAGCGAACTTCCTCAATACTTCTCCTACTATCTTGAAAGGAGAAGGCGTATGCGTCCAAGCCCGTCCAATCTAGCAGAAAGCTGTCTACTGCTAGGCCTGAGGATCCGAGATCGGAGCAATAGGTTCTAATCTGTGATTCTTGTTGGTCGCGAACCAGGTCTATATTGGGCCTTCCCCACAGATGCCAAAGTTGTTGGCAAATCTGAGGATTGAGAGTCCATTCCGTGGGTAGGACTTGTTCTTTTCTGCTTAACAGATCTGCCCGGACATTTTTCTCTCCTGCACAAACCTTGTGAGGAGAGAGATCTTCCTTTCCTGTGCCCAAATCAGCAGATCCTTTGCTGATTCGTACAGGGAAAAGGAATGCGTCCCCCTTGTTTCTTTATATAAGCGAGGGCTGTTGTGTTGTCCGAGTGAATCTGAATCCCCAGACCTGAGACCTGTTCCTCGAAATGAACCAAAGCTAGATGAATGGCTGTTAGCTCTTTCTTGTTTATGTGCCAGGACACTTGTTCTCCTTCCCAAATGCCTGACACCTCTTGCGAACCTAGGGTCGCTCCCCACCCTGAATCTGAGGCGTCTGCAAACAACGCTAGGCGAGGGTTCTGTAAGCGAAGGGAGATTCCTTAGCTTAGTTTCTGTGGATCTAACCCCACAACGGATATTCTCCTTGATCCGTTTCGAGATTGGAAAAGTATCTCCCAGATTGTTTGGACTTCCAATCCCACTTCTCCTTCAGATAAAATTGAAGGGGTCGTAGGTGAAGTCTTCCTAAGGAAACGAACTGTTCCATCGAGGAGAGGGTCCCCAGCAAGCTCATCCATTCCCTCGCGGAACAATGTTCTTTCCTTAAGAAGACTGACACCTTTTCTAAGCAGCGTTCTCTCCTTTCCTGCGAAGGATACGCTAGAAAATCCCGAGAATCCATCTGAATCCCCAGATAGACAATACTTTGCTGGGGAGTCAGCATGGGATTTCTCGTGATTTACTAAAAGTCCTAAGGACTTTGTCACATTTAGAGTAACTAATAGGTCCTCCAGACATTTTTTCTCCGATTGGGCTCTTATTAGCCAATCGTCCAGATATAACGAGATCCTGATCCCTTCCAGATGTAGCCAATAAGCTACATTCTTCATGATGTCCGTAAAGACTTGAGGGGCAGTCGAAAGTCCGAAGCACATCGCTCGGAACTGGAACACTTTCCCTTGGAACATGAACCTCAGATACTTCCTTGCTGCCGGATGAATTGGCACATGGAAATACGCATCCTGAAGGTCCAGGGACACCATCCAGTCCCCTGGACGAAGAGCAGATAGAACAGAGGAAGACGTCTCCATTGAAAATTTCTTCTTCAAGACAAAGAAATTCAGGGCATTGACGTCTAGAACTGGTCTCCATCCCCCCGATGCTTTCGGTACCAGGAATAGCCGATTGTAGAATCCTGGAGACTGGAGATCTTGAACCAGTTCTACCGCTTCCTTGGAAATCATCTGTTCCACTGCTTGCAACATAGCAAGCTTTCGGACCGGATCCGAGTATCTTGCGGTCAACTCCCTTGGAGTTGTCGTCAAGGGAGGATTTTTCCCTGAAGGGGATCAAGTATCCTTTTTTCAGGATAGAGAGGGACCAGGAGTCCGCTCCCTTCTGCGCCCAGACTTTGGCAAAGTGGAGTAGCCTGGCGCCTACTTTCGTCTGGAGGACTTCCTGCTCATCTAGACTTCCCGAAGGACCTTCTAGATGGTCTACTCTTCTCTCTGGTCTTCTACCTCTAAGAGGGGCTCTAGAAGAGGAGGCACCTCGAAAGGGCTGAACAAAAGAGGGTCTCTCTTTCTTCTCTATAGGCACTGCTGGCCTAAACTTCTTGGCTGAGTGCGTGAGGAGATCTTGAGTTGCCTTCTCCGTAAGAGATTTAGAAACCTCTCTAACCGTCTCTTGTGGAAAAAGGTGCGGGGATAATGGAGCAAAAAGAAGAGATGTCCTTTGCAAAGGTGATACTGCTCTTGCTAAGAAAGAGCTAAAGACAGATCTCTTCTTTAATACTCCCGTTCCAAAAAGAGAGGCAACTTCCACAGAACCGTCCATGACCGCTCTGTCCAGGCAAGCCAGGACGCTCGAAAGTTCCTCCATGGAAACAAAGTCAGTGTCCTGAGCTCTCTTCGCTAATGCTCCTAAAGCCCAGTCCATAAAGTTGAAGACTTCTAGGGTTTTAAAGAGGCCCTTTAGAAGGTGGTCCAGCTCACACATGCCCCAAGTCGCCTTAGCAGACAGCAACGACTTCCTCCTAGCAGAGTCCACTAAGGAAGCAAGCAAAATCCGCATCCGCGGAAGAAGGCAGACCTAACCCCATCGGCTCTTTGGTCTCGTACCACCTTCCTGGTTTGCCTGTTAACTTGGAAGGAGGGCAGGAAAAAACTGTCTTGCCCGCTTCCCTTCTGGAAGTCAACCACTCTGAAAAAGTTTTTAATGCCTTTTTCATACAAAGAGCGGGGCGCATCTTGACGAAGGAAGACGATTTTAGAGCTTTAGTGCTGGACATCAACGATCCTGGTGAAGGAGGGTCCGCAGGATGAAGGGAGTCTCCGAACTCCTTTAGCAGCAAAAGAGAAAGTCTCTTGTAGTCTGAAACTGCTACATCTACTGGCTCTTCGTCTTCCGATACCTGGTCCAACTGATCTACAGAAGGAGATCGTTTTGGAGTGATCTGGCTCTTCCCGGGAGAAGAACTCCTTTCCCGAGAAGGGGAGCGCGGAACATTAGCACTCCTATACGAAGAGTGAGGCTCCTGTCTGTCGGAAACACTCTTGTGCCTACTAGACTCTTGTTGTCTAGGTTCGTCAGGTTCGTGGCGCTTGCTAGGCTCCTGGCGTCCTGATTCAGGGCGCTTGAAAAGATCCCCGCGTCCTGATTCCTGACGCTTAACAGGCTCTTGGCGCCCTAACACTTGACGCCTAACGTACTCCTGGCGTCCTGTTTTCTGGCGTCCTAACTCCTGGCGCCCTGACTCCTGACGCCCTGACTCCTGGCGCCCTGACTCCTGACGCCCTGACTCCTGGCGCCCTGACTCCTGGCGCCCTGACTCCTGGCGCCCTGACTCATGGCGTCCTGGCTCATAGCGTCCTGATTCCTGCCTTCTAGCAGAATCCTGACGTCCTGAATCCTGTGTTCTACGAGGCTCTTGACGCCCTTTCTCGCGTCTTGCTGCCTCTTTGCGCCTGTCTGGCTCCTGGTCCTGAAGACCCAAGGGATCCTGATACCTAAATCGGTTTTCCGGTTCCTTGCACCTAAACCGATCGAGACTTCTGCTCGATTCCCTGCGTCTCAGAGGGCGCTTCGGGGAAGACAGCCTATAGGGCGAAAGGGCTCTTCTCTCAGGAGAACAACTCCTATCAGACGAGTCTCTCGACGAAGGCGATAAACGCCCTGGAGATCGTGAGAGTTCTCTCCTATACGAAGCAGGACGCTTAGCGGAACTCTTAACAGGGAGCGAGACATCCTTCCTCCTTGTAGAGTCCTTAGCAAAAGAGCCTACGAGCGAAGCTAACTGCTCTTGCAGATTAACCAAAAACTTCTTGGTCGGATCCTGAAGAGCAGGCTCCTCTTGTCTAGTCTTCTTAGGCCCCGAAGGCCAATCCGCTCAGGGAAAAACGCCTCTGGGCTAGGAGTTCAGCCGCGTCTCCTTTAGGCGCCTTCCAGGCTCTCTTCAAAGGGCGCGAAAGGGAGGCCGAACTCCATCCTCGTTTAGGAGAGGAAGAGTCTGAGGCCGAAAAACACTCCTTTAGGACGCCTTTTCTGCGGCAATCCGAGGCAGCCTGGGACTTAACAACAGGATCTGCCGAAGGGACGCCTGACCGTTGGGGATGTTCTGCATCCTCCCTGCGGCTTTCGACATTCCTCCTCCCCTGGTCCTGGGAGTTTGGAAGCGGTCTAGGCCTAGGAGCAATGAGGAACCGGTCAGACGCCCCCTCCACTGCACTGGGGACACTGCACAAGTCACTATCACCACTCTTACCTTGGTTTAGAGCTCGTAGCTGAGCTTGAAGTTTCTTAATTGAAGCTTTTACATTTTCCCTCTCTGACGAAGAATCTTTGGATTCGGAACAGGGAGAAGCAGCTGAGGCTAAGGGAAAATTGTTAGAAGGAGAGTTAATTTCTTGTTCTAAGGAGCAAGATCTACTAGATGACCTAGCTGAAGCCTTTCTCACTCTATCTCTCTCAAGCTTCCTAACATATGATGATAATTCCTTCCATTCAAGCTCCGTAAGGTTCTCGCATTCCACACAGGTGTTAATAAAAGAACATTCATTCTCCCTGCATTTAGCGCAAATACTATGAGGATCCAATGCCGATTTAGGCAGCCTAACCTTACAGTCTTCCCTACTGCAAACTCTAAACATAGGTGAAGCCTTAGCGTCAGACATCGTGAAAGAGTAGTCAAAACCAAAGTCGAAAAACAGTCCACAATAAGCGTATGCCAAGCCAGAGAAAAAACAGAATACGTCACCAAAAAACCAATCCAAATTCTCGGCAAACGAGTTGAAATCCAAGATGGAGGAACGAACAATAGGTGTTGTCCGTTCAACCGACAGAGAAATTATGGCTTAGAAAACGGGAATAGTTCCAGACCCCGCCACCCAGCGGCGGGAATGGTGGATCACCTGACCTACCTGTCGCGTGTGCCGCGAGTTTTGAAATTCTGTCGGGACGACCGAGTCTATAGCTAAGTATATATCTGCTGGGTAAGTTACTTGTACAAAAACATACTTCACTACATGTTCTCAGGTACTAAAGCACAAGTAGAATACTTGATGAAAAAATTGCCCATAAGTACTTACCATAAACCCCTTAGGAAGAGCTACACCCTGAAAACGTAAAAGCTCTCCACTGTCTACTTTCATGGGATGAACTGACACTATCGAAACTTTCCCCATGTGACAGGTGTTGCTTATGAGTGGTCCTCTGCTCATGTCAACAAAATCTCCAACTCGGTAAAGAACCACACTGTTACCTTTGATTAAACATGTTCCATGAAAATTAAAAACTGTTTATGTATAGTATAAAAACTCAATACAAAAGGCAATAATTAAAGAGTTTATACAAAACTAATTCCTCAAACTAACAAACAATAGGACAAGTCTCAAGAAAAATGTAGTACTTATGAATAACAAATTTGAAAAAACAACGCTGCACTTACCTTTTTCTCCATGGGCAGCTATATTTGGAACTTGAGCCCTTTTGTACTGATTGTCTGAGAACATCTCAAATGCTAATTTGGCATCAACCTCTAACCTCTCAAAAGGTAGTGCAGAAAGAGAAAGCTTGACCATTGCTCCTGACAATGTACGAAGTTCCTCCTAGAACAAAATACATTTCTTATAACTTGTTTGAATTCTAAGGAAATCTGATTATAACACAGCAATACAGACTTTGCATACAGCTGAAAGAGGCTAAAAAAAAAGGACATATGGAAATATGAACTGTGACTAAATGTGCATGTAGGCTACCTTAATGTACATACAGTATAGGCTATTTGTCCAAGAACGAAAATAGTTTCTCTGCAAGAATTCTGTACATATTACACATTACAGTACACCATCCTAATTTCTTTTATCAAAATTATATAGCATGCTTTTATAGTGATCATGGCCAAGTACATAATTTAAAACAAAGGAGCAGGAGGTTACTCTAAAACTCCAGAAAATATCAAGTAATTTATCTGCCCTAAATGCAAACCTATTATTTTTACTTAAGGAAATTATTTACAGTTACAAACTCACAACAGGTTATCAGTATTTTTATGGGTTAAAAAACATGTCATGTTTTTGAGGCTCTGCATTATCCTATGAGATCTAACCAGATGACTTGATAGGACCAATTATACCAATTTGCAATTGTTAACCCTTCAAATGTTGAATGTGCATAAGCATGCACATTTTACCCACACTGTTAAGTGCATATGAATATTTACGGACCACATCCTCTTTAGGCCTAAAATGGTCTAGTGAACCATAAACCCCTAGCCCCCTAAAAAAAGCATCTCTGACCCCACCTTTATCCGATTTTCCAAGTTGTCTTTTTGCAATTCATTGCTCAGTTAATAAGCAAGACGTGTGCATTCGTGCTGTTGCTATATTCCTGACAAAGGCAGTCCATTGTATTTATTTGGGTTAATATTATAATAAGAGTAATTTCATGTACTAAATAATAACTATAATGTCTATGGAACAAAATAATAGCACCAAAAAAGTTTTTTATTATCCAGGATGACCATCTGATACTTTCTCAGAAGCCAAAAATAGAACCAAATGGAGAAAAGCAGCCCTTTTTTTATTTCAAACATCCCAGAATTATCAAATATCAGAGAAGGTCATAATAAGAAAATCTGCCAAATATTTGGGCTTTCCGAAAGATCACGTATTGAATAAGCAGACTTCTACTGTACTTTAACAAGTTAGAGGGTGAGAAAGAGTACTCTTAACCAATTTCTCCTTATTTGAAATGTATCTGTTAGTGTTGTATTAAAAGAATGTATGTACACATTCTGTAGAGTAATGCATGTTACCAAGAACCAGGCCATAGACCAAGGAGGTCATGCAGAAAGATTGACCAAGCACCCCAGTGTGTGAACACCTGGGATCAGCAATATCTATGTCGGACAATAGCAGCAACAATGCCTGCTCGCTCTGGGAATCAGTTGACTCTCCCACGAGACGATGTGGCCTACGTGACTAACCTAGTTACGTATGTTAGTTCATCTGTCTGTATATTGAGCAGTGTTTGCTCTCCTATGATGTGTAAACGAACTGTATCTCAGACTTCATCTTCCTCTCGTAGCTTAAACATCTATTCAAAACCTTCTTTGCATCTGTCCAACGATGTAAGCTAGAAGAATATATCTTATATTTTGTACCATGTGTTTCCATGACTTAACCTCCACACCCGAAAGAAGCAATTGAAAACGAAACTTAGAGAATACCTTCACAGTCAATGAAGACATAGCTAAGAATGAATGGTGTTATACAAACTGACGTTTGCGATGCAACATAAACGTCAGTTTGTATAACACCATTCATTCTTAGCTATGTCTTCATTGACTGTGAAAATATTCTCTAAGTTTCGTTTCAGTTACTTCTTTCGGGTGTGGAGGTTAACCCTTAAACGCCGAAGCGGTAAAAAAAAAAATGTCTCCCGTGTGCCGGAGGTGTTTCAGAGTGAGCGCGGAAGCGGAAAAAATATATTTTTCAAAAAATCACAGCGCGCTTAGTTTTCAAGATTAAAAGTTCATTTTTGGCTCCTTTTTTTTGTCATTGGCTGAAGATTAGTATGCAACCATCAGAAATGAAAAAAATTATCATTATCATATATAAATAATGTGATATATGATAGCGCAAACGAAATTTCATATATAATTGTATTCAAATCGCGCTGTGTGCGAAACGGTTAAAGGTAACAAGTTACTTTTTTTTTTTTTTAATGTACACTAAATTGCAATCATTTTGGTATATAACACATTGTAAAACGATAAAAGCAACACAGAGAAAATATTATCACAAAATAATGCATGAATTCGTAACGCGCGGACGTAAACAAATATTTTTTTCAAAAATTCACCATAAATCTAAATATTGTCCTAGAGACTTTCAATTTCTTTCAAAAAGAAGACAAATGATTGAATATTACTATACTGTAAGAATATTAGCTTAAAAATGCAGTTTTCGACCATATCTGACGAGTTAAAGTTGACCGAATGTCGAATTTTTTTATATATATTTTTTTATATGCAATTATTTCGGAAATAAGAAAAGCTACAACCTTCAAATATTTTTCGTTTTATTCTACATGAAATTGTGCACATTTTCATATATAAAACTCTATGAAATGCCTAATATGAAACGGAGCAAATATTCCGAGAATGGGACGTACGCATTTCGGAGATTTGTGGCGGAGAATCCGCGCGCAGAGGGAAGGAAAGTTTTTTTTTTTTTTAAATTCACCATAATCTAAATATTGTGCTAGAGACTTCGAATTTGTTTCAAGATGAAGGTAAATGCTTGAATATTACTAGAATATAAGTTGACCGAATGTGGTTTTTTTTCTATTTATCGTGATTTATATGCAAATATTTCGAAAATGAGAAAAGCTACAACCTTCAATTATTTTTTGTTGTATTCTACATGAAATTGCACACATTTTCATATATAAAACTTTATGTAACGGCTAATTTAAAATGGTGCAAACATTACCACAATCGTATGTATGATTTTTTTCGGAAGAGTTACCGCGCGGACGTAAGGCAAAAGTTTTTTCATAAATTCACCATAAATATTGTGCTAGAGACTTCCAATTAGTTGCATAATTAAGGTAAATGATTGAATATTACTAAAATATAAGAGTTTTAGCTTACAATTGCATTTTTCGATCATTTCGGTAGAGTCAAAGTTGACCGAAGGTTGAAATTTTGGCACTTATCGTTATTTATATGAAAATATCTCAAAACTGATAAAAGCTACAATCATGAATATTTTTTAGTTGTATTCTACATAAAAATGCGCACATTTTCATATATAATACTCCATGTAACGGCTAATTTAAAATTGTACAAAAATTATGTCAAAGTGACAAAATAATTTCCGAGATGTGTCACAGATACTTTTTAGTGCGGCAAGAGAGAAATTCGCGCTTGCGCGCCTGCGTAACGATTGTAAACAAAACAACACCTTGATCCGTGAACTCCCAGCATCCCCCAAGGTGCGTGATTCAAGAGTTTTCGGCTGGTAGGCCTAAAAGTATTTTTCCGCAAATTTTTAAAAAAACTTTTGTATGTCGACGTAAAATACGTCCAGTCGGCACCCGAGAGACAAAAAATGTTGACGTAAAATACGTCCAGTCGGCGTTTAAGGGTTAAGTCGTGGAACCACATGGTACAAAATATAAGATATATTCTTCTAGCTTACATCGTTTGACGATGCAAAGAAGGTTTTGAATAGATGTTTAAGCTACGAGAGGAAGATGAAGTCTGAGATACAGTTCGTTTACAAATCATAGGAAAGCAAACACTGCTCAATATACAGACAGATGAACTAACATACGTAACTAGGTTAGTCATGTAGGCCATGTCGTCTCGTGGAAGAGTCAACTGATTCCCAGAGCGAGCAGGCATTGTTGATGCTATTGTCTGACATAGATTTTGCTGATCCCAGGTGTTCACACACTGGGGTGCTTGGTCAGTCTATCTGCATGACCTCCTTGGTCTATGGCCTGGTTCTTGATAACATGCATTACTCTACAGAATGTGTACATACATTCTTTATTTTAATGTAACACTTACATATCTACAACAACATCTAGAGTGAATTTCCATGACCTGGGCTAAGTGGGATGAGTCTGACACTGAGTTGTGGTAAAACACTAGCACATTCTAATGCTCTCAGGATCTAACACATTATCAATGATGAATGACATTCTGCCCATTACATACACTGTTTTCAAGAACCATGCCTTTCATAAGGGATCCTTGTTTTCTTCCTGACTGCAGTCACCAACAAAAAACATTGAACTACAGATTTTTCAAAGTAAAAAATATATACATAGATGCAACAAAACTCTTATGACACTATCACATCTGCAGTTGTCACTGTATACTCAATAAGCTTGCTAATGATTATCTAGTCAAAGTGAAGCAACTCTAACAGGAAAAGTAGCACAGTATGGTTGGTCAAGAATTTGTTCCTACTCATCTCATTAAAAGTTCATCAATTTAACCTATCTTCTCTCATTTTCCACCATTTCAGATTCCTACCAGTTTACCATCCCAGGTCTTGGGACTTATCTTGTCATGCATCCCTAGATGAACAACTACTAAACTGCCAATAACAAAACTACAACAGAGTAACTCAAAAACCAAACCCCAAGTGGAAAGACACAAATAATTTAGATATACTAATACTCCATCCCGAGTACAGTAGCACCTCAACTTAATAAGTAGCAAATTCTGATAAGTAACAAAGACACTCTTTTATAGTGTGTGCTTGAATATTTGCTAGATATCTTAAAATTAACAATTCTACATAGCTCCTAACCTAAACTAACCTATACTTTACTCTAAACATTCAATTGAAGTGATTTACTTCAAAGGGCATGATATCTATCTAAAATAATAGCCATGTAAAAATAATGATAACAATAAAGTTCAGAAGTACAGATATCCAACAAGTTGAAGTGTTACTTATTATTCTTTGCATGAAATATAATTTCAATTAATGAGCTCTACACCTTAGTTACCTTCCAGCAATGGTAGGCACTTAACTCTTGTATGGCAATGGCACTCAGTACAAGTTTAAACCAGTTTTAAAGTCATGTGTTTTATAGTGAAGTACAGCTTCAAAATAAGGAAGGTGGCCGAGACTGGGGAATGCATCCCACTTTCCCACTTTTGGAGCATCTCTCTTCCAAGAAGAGCATAATTGTCATCAGACTTGGAAAATTTGTATTTGGTCAATACTTCAAGTTCAGGATACTGTAATAGGCTTAAGTAAGGCAATGGTTTGTATTTATAAAAAATTAATTTTAGAAAAATGTTTTGCACATTTAGCTCAATATATCACTGTACTATACACTTTCTAAAGACAAATGGCAAAAGCTATCATATACTAAGAGACTTTTTCATACAGAGTAAACCAAGTAAATTACACAAATACTGTAGTTGAAATGCAGGTCAATAAAATCAAATTTAACTCTAATTAATTCACCCTATAATTTAATTTTTGTTCAATGTATACTAAGAGAAATTTTTAAAAATGATATTGTTAGAATACAATAAAGTTTTGTACATACTTACCCGGCAGATATATACTTAGCTTATGTCTCTGACGTCCGACAGAAATTCGAATTTCGCGGCACACGCTGCAGGTAGGTCAGGTGATCTACCCCCCTGCCGCTGGGTGGCAGGAATAGGAACCATTCCCGTTCTAGAACCAGATTTTCTCTTCCACCTGTCTCCTGAGGGGAGGCTGGGTGGGCCATTCATCGTATATATCTGCCGGGTAAGTATGTACAAAACTTTATTGTATTCTAACAATATCATTTTTGTACATGCAACTTCCCCGGCAGATATATACTTAGCTGATTGACACCCTTGGTGGTGGGTAAGAGACAACTATTTACTGAATAGACAGGTAAACAACATACATTGTAGGTAATAAATAAATAAAACCTTGGTTCCTACTTGTTCAGGCGGAAGATTCCATGGCTAATGCCTAGGAATCTGCTTCGCCTCAAGAGCCTCAGCGAGGATGTGACCTATGGCTAAGAGTTCTTGTGGGTCTGTCGATGGGGTCTTATCCATTTACTCGACAGAGCCTCTTACATGACAATATGCCTTGCCTATGCCTAGTGGCATAATTAAGGAGCACAACACCGATCCCGATCACCTGATCCTAACACGAGGGTTAGTGCTTAAGTTGAAAAGAGTTATCCCCAAACTCCTTTCAAACAACCCAAAGAAAAAACACGACATTAAATAAAATTTAACTCACTAGTTAAGGATCAGTATCGGCTCCCTATCCCAGCAATGTATCCGCAGACACGTATCAACCAAGAGAGAAGGATCTCTCGTAGGTTATCTTGACATCCTTCGGATATGGGAAGTCAACACAGAGTTGCATCTCCCGTATGTGACAGCTAATATGTCCTTATGACATATTGTTAAGGAAAGAACAAGAATACAGAAAAGCTCGCACTTCATGCGCTTTTAATTCTCAGCTGTTTGAAGGAATCATCAATGCACTTGTCAAGTGCTTAGGAGATCACATTGTCTCAAAGAAGGCCAGGGCATTCTTTGATATAGATCTCTTCTGGGTGAAGCCTGGAGCCTGGCTAGCGCTTCGTGCCTGGCAGGCGCCTAGCGCCTGTCTAGCGCCTCGCGCCTGGCTGGAGCCTTGCGCCTGAATGGCGCCTAGAGCCTGGCTGGAGCCTCGCGCCTGGATGGCGCCTCGCGCCTGGATGGCGCCTCGCGCCTGGCTGGCGCCTGATTGGCTCCTCCCTCCTGGCTAGCGCCTCGCGCCTGGCTGGAGCCTTGCGCCTGGAGCTTGGCAGAAGACTTCATGATTACTGTCTATGAGTCTGCATGCCTCAAGAGTTTCAGCGAGGTAGGGACCTATGACTGACAAACCCTTCTGGATCATGTCAATGGGGGCTAGCCCGCTTACACGACAGAGCCTTCTCGGATCGTGCCAATGGGGGCTGACCCACTTACATGGCAGAGCCTTACCTGTATCATATCAATGGGGACTAGCCCTCTTACATGACAGAGCTTTAGGTTTCTCTTTACTGGAAGGAGCCTTGCGCCTGGATGGATCCTCAATCCTGACTGGAGCCTAGCCTTGAAAGAGCCTAGCACCTGGATGGCGCCTGGCTGGCTTCTAGAGCCTGGCTGGCTCCTAGAGCCTGGCTGGCGCCTCGCGCCTGGCTTGGCTCCTCCACACTTGTTGGAGCTTCGAGCTTGGAAGAGTCTCTAGGCTGTCTGGCGATGTCCACATCGGACACTCTTATATCTGTCCGATTTGTTCGCCTCTGGCGCATTTGCGCCAGGTTGGAGGCCCGCTCCTTCTCAGTATCCGACCATGACAAGAGTTCCTTGGAACTGTCCGCCTCTGGCGTTTTTCGCCTGTATTGGCATTTGGCGCCTGGCTGGCGCTACATTGTCCGAGAGTCCTGAACAACCACATAGTCTATCAGGAGACTGGAGAAGGGTGAAAGAAATTCTTCCCCTTTGAGCTTTTGGCCCCTGGCAAGGGGAGGTGATTGTAGTCAGCTACATCCAGTAGACGACAGGATATCTAACAATACGAGAGAGAAGAGTCTTCCTCCGAGGAGGATCCTTCGTGAATACTTCCTTTGCTAACGAGATCTCTTCTTACATGATGATGAGGTTCCTCGTTGCAGAATCTTCCCTATCCTTGCCCGAAGGAAGGGAAGGAGTCTGGAAGTCGAAGGAGACTCCGAGATGAAATTGGGCGGAACCCTGATTTCTAGCTCTTATTGTATCCTTCTGAATACCTTCTGGGAAGCATTTCGAGCCCTCATCGCACCCCGAAGACTCTGTAGGCAAACGTTTAAACCATCTCTTCTTCTGTAGATGAAAAAGTAAGTACCCTGCCTGGGCAACGAAACTTCTACCTGAAAGCGTTGCGTCAGGAATAGAGGGTTTTAGTTCTTTTGCCAGACATACTATGCTGGCAAGAACCCATTGCCGAGTCTCCATTGAATCTGATGCGAGATTCCAATGCACAAAAAATTCACTTGTCTTCTTGGTCGTTTAGGGCTAAGAGAAACAAAGAATTCCTTCATAAACTTTCTCAAAGAAGTTTGAGGAGGAGCAGTTCCATTTTGTCGGAACACGGAATCTGTGGCCACAAAAAGATCCCATTCGAAGTACATGATATCCTACTCTTTGTCATATTGCGGTATCGTATAAGATCCCGAAGATCTTAATCTTCTGTTATCTCTAATTCCCCTTGTAGAGACAGAGTATAGCCTTTTACTGCGTTCTTTGATAGCAGATATATGTAAGTGTTTACATAATAAAAATATGGAATGTTAGTCCATATATATAAAAAGTTCTAAAACTAAAGAGGTCAACCAGATTGCTTGCAGAATGTGATCAGACTAGAGACGCTAAAGATGACGTATACAATAAGTATGTAGGTTAAGTTGACATGCCGTCACCTGTAGTCATTCAATTGTTTATAAACATTAGTCCAAGCTCCCTGCTTGAGACAACTACCGCCTACGTGATCTGTAGCGTGTCTCATTTGATTGTGTGTTCGTATGAAACTATGTCATTTGTATGTATGTTCATATGTTCGAACTACTGTCTGTTCCCTCATAACTTGTAACAGAGATGGTAGACAAGTAGAACAGAGTTAGCTATCGTCATTAGAAACCTGTACCTCTTTACCTAAGCTTTATCATGTAGAGGAATAGGATTAGCCATCATCATTGGCAGAAGCGATCAAGCTATCGTTATTAGAAGACTTGTACAATCATATCTGATCTTCACCATGTAAAACTTCAGAAGAATATATAATTTTTTATACTTAGTGTTTTCTACAAGAACCTCACCGAACCATGAGTTTAACACATCGTCGTAAAGATAATACCGACTTCGTAAGTGATCTACAAAACCCCAGACACTCCATTGAAGATGGAAGTGCAATACCAACCGACTTAGCGGTATAGATTATGCTAAGTCTAACATTACCTCATAGGGCGCCTTATCATACAAGGCACAAGCCCTAATATATATACCTAGGTGATTCTTCCCTCTGAAAGTGAAGAAAGAACCTCGCTATGTGGTTCACAGAGGTATCGGAAGAGGACAGTTTCCTCATTCCATCTAGCACGATCTGCAGCAATTCTATGTCTTAGCCATGACTATTGTCATTTACCTTGAAAAATCCTCTCATTCATGTCCACTTCTGGTCAGTCTGCACGCGGAAAGACTCAAGAGTGGAGAGGTTTTTCAGGTCTATTTATAATAGATTCTGATAGAATATCCAGATACTCTCTAAGGCCAAAATGAGGCATTCATCCTCTCTTCCTTTTACGCCCATTTATCTTAATATCTGTTAAGAATTTATAACTAGGGGAAAAAAGACTAAAAGTTTATTCCCCTTCTTTAAATTAAAGATGTCTTATATTGCTACCTCTCTTGTTTCGAGGAAAAGGAAGCAGTCTATAGGAAGTCTGTTCGTCTTCTACCTTGCGAAGAGATCTATGAAGAAGACTTTCCGCAGGTTCTCAAAACTCTTTTCAATAAATGTTATACATACATACGTTAACAGTTATTATCTTCGATCGAGAAGGTTCTCACGGACATGCAAAATCTTGCATCGAACCTTTAAGGATCGTTACGTTCCGTGTCTGTTCCCAAATAGGTTCTCTTTTGTTAACGCGAACAGGGGCGAAAAAAGAGATTCTCGATGCTCTTTGCGATATGAGAGAGTCGTGGAATTGGCCTAAGTGAATAAAATAAATCATTTCATCATTCCTTGTAAGCGACCCCTTTCCTATTAAATGGGTAACGAAATCAGGAACGAATCTTGCCGTTACCGAGCCTCCGAGAGGCTACTGGTTTGTTTGTTTGTTTGTATGGTGTTTTTACGTGACTTCCGAACCACGTCGAGAGTGAACTTCTATCACCAGAAATCCACATCTCTCACTCCTCAATGGAATGGCCGAGAATCGAACCCGCGACACCGAGGTGAGAAGCAAACACCAACCAAACCACTACTGGACTCTTAGGTTAATAACTCGCTAAAACGAGAAAATATCTTGGATGGTGCTTCTGCGCCAGGCTGGCGCTTCTGACGCTTGCGCCAGGCTGCGCTTCTTCTAGTTCTTTTAAGGTTATGTGCCAGAACATTCTGTGCCTTTATGGTACCCTGACATCCTTCAACGTGTTAATTGTTCCGTTCTTAGTAGGAAAAAAACTTTTATATACGTAGTATAGTCCATTCAGGGAAACAACTTCTGCCACTAAGAGAATGTTTCCCATCCGACTCACCCATCTTCTCTTGAGCAATATCCGATTCTAAAAAGGTTGTGTGCGTTCTCGAAAGGATGAGAGAATTATATTATATCGTGCTCTGCCGTATTAGAATCCTTTATAATACTGTCACATGTGGTAAACAGCATTAATCTAGGAAACCTTTTGTAAGGATACTAGGAATTCTGTAGTTAACCTCGGTAGTGCATAAGACTTGACCATACCGTAGTCTTAAGTGAATTCTCTTCTACTACATTCATCTTCTCACTAAGCATGTACTCTAATAAGCCATGCTTTCGAAAGCATGAGAGAATCATAATAATATAGAGTTCCGCTGCGTTAGAATCCTTTTAATAATGTTACCTACGGTAAAACAGCATTGAAATGTTGTAATATCTTTCTATTGAAAGCTCTTAGCAAAAAGGCAGACAATATTTTATTATGTTTGCTTAACTATCCCCTCAATCCGAGGGCTTAACACCGCGATTGTAGAGAAGACACGGTTAGTTATTCCATCCCGCCAAGAGAGAGACATGTAACCAACCACTCATGACCGACACCTACATGTTACTGCGTTGGTCTCTAAGGCGCGATAGCAGTCTCCGTTAGCCGCTGGCCTTACTCTTCCAGAGTTGCCAGCTACTCCATTAAATAAAGGAATCTTATAAAATTTATATTCGAACTTCAGGAAGTTCTTATTAATGCATATTTAAGCGAAACAAGACTTCGATAAATCTTAGAAGCTAAGTAGGTGTTTGTCTTAACAATCCCTTTAAGCGTAGTCCTTCCTAGGAAATTCCTGGAAGGATACTGGTAATTGAGTTGCTCCTGCAAAGAAGTAACTACGGTATGTGGTGATATGCCGTATCGTATTCTCATACAGCATACTCTACTACCTTCTTTCCCTGCCGAGGCAGATAAAGGAAAAATTTTTACTGTCTTCGTTCTTTTCGTTATAGAATGATAGAAAGAGTATATATATCTCCTTAAGGAAGGAAGTTAATCCAGGAACTCTTTAAATCTTCGTGATTTCCTCATAAATCGCGGAAGAGACAGAATTTCTGTTCGTCTGTAGGGTTTACGGAAGGAAGTAGATATTTTCCTCCTATCCGCCATCATACCCAACGTCGATGAGATTCTTATAAGAAAAACTCCCAAAGCGCTTGCCTCTTCATAACGAGGGAAGAGCATGAATGAAGGAGAGAGTCCGCATTGATTGAGGAAACTGCTAAACACAGGAGTCTTCTGAATAATGAAAAAATGGCTTCTCTTAGTATCAGAATCCCTCTGACAAACGCGACGGCCGCCTGTGCGACATCTTGCACCTTTGCCAGGGGAAAGTTGCTCAAGTTAAAACTCAAAGAGGAGCCTCGCGACTGACCTCTCTCTCTTAAGAAGATTTGGAATATTCTGGCGCCTGGCGCCTGGCTCCTTGCGCCTAGCGCCTGGATAGTTCCGCGCGCCTGGAATGTTCCGCACGCTAGAACTAGAAAGGAGACTCGCTCCTGGAACGTTCGCTTGCGTGGAAGGTCCCGTGCGCCCTGATAGTTCCGAGCGCCTACTAGACCCCTTTAGAAAGAGCCTCTTGCCCACGGACGTTCAATGGAAGGATCGTTCTGATTGCCACTGTACTATAAGGCTCCTTGCTCTAGCCGTCTGTTTTTCTGGCGCAATTTGCGCCAGGCTGGCGCTTCGTCTCTTTGAAGGCGCCTTGCGCCAAGAAAAATTTTCTGAAGAACGGCTCGCGCTCAGGTTGCTAGAAAACGCGGCTCGCGTTTGGTTGTAGGAACGCGGCTCGCGCTAGTCTGTTTATGGAAACGCGGCTCGCTGCATGGCTGTTGGAACGTGGCTCAAGCTAGCTTGCTGGAACGCGGCTTCCTAAGTTCCTGGCTGGCTCTTGCTCAGTGTTCTCTTAGTTTTCAGAGAACGCGCTAGATCATCAAAACATATACATTCTTCGTCTTTTCGGATGTAAGATGAAGAGACGCACTTTTTTAAGGATGCCTTTTCAATGGCTATCTTTGGCAGTCTGGGACGCTCTACAGAACCTGCCGAGGGGACGCCTGACCGGTGGGGATTCTCTGAAACCTCCTTACGGCTTTCGACATTCCTTCTCCCCTGGGCTTGGGAGCTTGAAAGAGGTCTAGGCCTGGGAGCGAGACAGAGCCGATCAGACGCACCCTCCACTGCAATGGGGAACACTAGTAATCACTTCTTACCTTTCAATAGCTCGTATTTTGAGCCACAATCCTTGTCTTCAAATTGCAATTATGAATTTGAAGTTTCTGCGAAGTAAGAAGGTGATGAGGATGCAACACTACTAGTACTGTTAATACTCTAATTGCTCGTTAGTACGAGTTTCCAAAAAATTTTTAAAAGAAACGTATCTAGATTACATGCTTTACTGACTCCCTAAAGTAGGAAGTCAGTATATTTCCTCAATCAATTCTAACACTTATTACACGTATTAATGAATAAATATGGTATTGTTATGATACAATAAAGTTTTATGCATACTTACCTGGCAGGTATATATATAGCTTATCTCGCCTTGACCGCACTGGCAGAATTTCAAAACTCGCGCACCGCTAGTACAAAACTGGTAGTTCAGGTGATGGCCACCCCGCTCCCCGTGGCGCTGGTACTTGGTAGGAACTATTCCCGTTTTCCTCAGATTTTCTCTGAACCCTGTCTCCTGAGGGGAGGAGGGTGGGAATTTAATATATATACCTGCCAGGTAAGTATGCATAAAAACTTTATTGTATCATAACAATACCATTTTATGCATGACACTTACCTGGCAGGTATATATATGCTGATTGACACATTTGGAGGTGGGTCATAGACAGCAACATCGTCATAATTCAAAAATTAACTAAATTTTTAGAACTATGTATTATGTTCCTTACCTGCTAAGGTAGCTGACTTCGTAGGTCCTGCCTCTTAGCCTGCTAAACCTTAGTAGCTCTCAACTAGGACGTGACCTGTTTGTTGAGAAAGCTAACAATAAGGGCCTGACAACTGGACGTGACCAATTTGTTGACAGAGAACCCTAGCCCTCATTTACCACGGGCATTCATGCTAGGAAAGTTAGTCACCTGAACCACACGCACATATAATAAACACTAACCAACAGACTGAGCTGGTCTTAACCCTTCTCAGACAACCATAAAAAACACTATAACCTAATTAATATAAAAACCTAGCATGTTATTAGGTTATGGGGTGGAAACTCCTTTGGCCCAGTACTGTCCCTGAGGATACATACGGGCCTAACGTTTGACAATTATCAAAAGTTGTCTTCACGTCTCTAAGGTAATGAGAGGCAAACACAGAGTTGTCCTCCAATACGTTGAATCTATAATGTCCTTGAGGGCTAAATTTTTCCTGAATGCTAAGGACGTAGCTACTGCTCTCACCTCATGAGCTTTAACTTTAATATACCGAAGCATTCCTCCTGACAAAGCAAATGAGCATCTTTAATGACTTCTCTTACAAAGAAAGCCATTGCGTTTTTAGACCATAGGTCTAGTAGGATCTTTAACCGAGCACCACAGAGAACATGAAGTTCCCCTAATGCTTCTTCGTTCTTTCTAACGTAAACCGTAAGGCTCTTACTGGGCAAAGAACCCTTTCTTGTTCTTGACCTACCAGATCAGCCAGTCCTTCAATCTCAAATGATCTTGGCCATGGATGCGAAGGATTCTCATTCTTTGCTAAGAACTCCTGTTGAAAAGAACAACTGCTTTGTTGTGCTTCCATCCTATTTGCTTGTCAATAGCTTGCAGCTCGCTAATCCTTTTAGCTGTAGCTAAGGCTACTAAGAAGATAGTTTTCTTTTTCGTTAGCTCTCGCAAAGGCGCACTGCCCATAGGTTCGAACTTATCCGTCTCCAAGAATTTGAGAACGACATCCAAATTCCAAGAAGGGGTTCTGCACCGTCGATCCTTCTTTGTATCAAACGATCTGAGGAGATCTCTAAGATCTGCGTCATTGGACAGGTTTAAACCTCTGTGTCTAAACACTGACAGACAACATACACTTATAGCCTCTAATCGTCTGATTAGCCAAACCTAGTTCTTTCTTCAGGTATAGCAGGAAATCTGCAATCTGTGTCACAGAGGTACTGGATGAAGAAATCTTCCGATTCTTACACCATTTACGGAAGTTCTCCCCACTTCGACTGGTACACTTGATAGTCGATGGCCTTCGTGCTCTTGCAACTGCCTTCGCTGCTTCTCTAGAAAACCCCCTCGCTCTGACAAGTCTTTCGATAGTCTGAACGCAGTCAGACCCAGAGCGATGGGTTGTTCTTGTGGAACCTGTCGAAGTGGGTTGTTTGAGAAGATCTACTCTCGTGGGTAGACTTCTCGGAGAATCTACTGTCCATTCCATACCTCTGTGAACCACGTTTGGGCCGGCCAGTATGGGGCTATCAGGGTCAGCCTTCCGTTCCTCGACTTTCCCTGAATTTTTTCATTACCTTTCCTAAAATCTTGAACGGGGGAAAAGCGTACGCATCTAGACCCGTCCAATCTAGTAGGAAGGCATCGACTGCGACTGCAGAGGGTCCGGGATTGGAGAACAATAGTTCGGTAACCTCTTCGTCGCTGCGGTAGCGAAAAGATCCACTACTGGATGTGCCCCAGAGCTTCCACAGTCTCTGGCATACTTGAAGATGCAACATCCACTCCGTGGAAAGCACTTGTCCGTCCCTGCTCAACAGATCCGCCCTGACGTTCTTCTCTCCCTGAATGAACCTGGTGAGCAGGGTGACGTTTTCTCTCTGCGACCAAAGAAGAATCTCCTTCGCCAGGTTGCAAAGGGACAACGAGTGGGTTCCTCCTTGTTTCCGTATATATGCCAGAGCTGTGGTATTGTCCGCGTTGATCTGCACCACTTTGCCGCTGATCCACGGTCTGAACGCTTTCATAGTCAAGAAGATCGCCATCAGTTCCTTCCTGTTTATGTGCCATGCTTTTTCTTCTTCGCTCCAAAGGCCTGACTCCTCCCGAGGGCCCAGCGTCGCTCCCCAGCCTGCGTCTGACGCGTCGGAAAATAATATCCGGTCTGGGTTCCTCTGCTGGAGTGACGTACCCTCTGACAACCTCTCCGGAACTAGCCACCACTTTAGTTCCTCCTTTATCTTCGAAGGAATTGGAAACCGGAAGGAATCTGGTTGCGATCTTCTTGGCCAGACTTCGTTCAGAAAGAACTGTAAGGGCCTCATGTGAAGTCTCCCTAGTGAAATGAACCGCTCTAACGAAGAGAGTGTCCCCAGCAGGCTCATCCACTCTCTCGCTGAGCATTGGTCTTTCATTAGGAATTCTTGCACTTTCCGTATACACATGGTCTGCCTTTCGGGTGACGGTAAAAGCCCGAAAAAAAAGTCACTGAGGATATCAGAATCCCCAAATAAACTAGTTCCTGAGAGGGGATCAATCGTGACTTTTCCAGGTTCACCATCAGACCCAGTTGCTGAGTTAATTCCAATGTTACGTCCGTGTCCTCCAGACATTGCTGTTTTGATTGTGCTCTTATGAGCCAATCGTCGAGGTAGAGAGAGACTCTGACTCCTGCCAAATGAAGCCACTTCGCCACATTCGACATCATTCTTGTAAAAATTTGAGGCGCCGTGCACAGCCCGAAACACAGGGCTTTGAATTGATAAATCCTTCCCTGGATCACGAATCTCAATATTTCCTGGACCTTGGATGAATTGGAATATGGAAGTACGCATCCTGAAGGTCCAGTGTTACCATCCAGTCCCCTGGTCGTACCGCTGCCAGTACTGAATCGTTCGTCTCCATCGTAAACTTGGTCTTTTCTACGAACAAGTTTAGCTGGCTTACGTCCAGTACCGGCCTCCAACTTCCTGATGATTTCGGTACTAGAACAGACGGTTGTAAAACCCTGGGGATTCGTGATCCAGACGGTTCTATTGCCCCCTTTTCTATCATGGTGACGACCTGATGCCAAAGAGCCTCTCTCTTCTCTAAATCGATGTAATGAGCCCCTAGGGCTCTCGGAGCTGTAGCGAGAGGTGGTTTTTCTTGAGAAAGGGAATCTTGTACCCTTCCTTCGCTACCTTTACGGACCAAGGATCCGCTCCTTTGCTTGCCAGACTTCCCAGAAGTCTAAAAGTCTGGCCCCCACACAAGTCTGGAGGACTTCTGACTCATTGTTTGGTTGAAGTTTTTGGCCCCTCTTTTGGTTGGAACTCTTTTCCCTCTAAATGCTGGTCGAGCGAAAGTCCTACCCCGAAAGGGCTGCTGTGCTGTCTTCGTATCCTTCGTAGTCTTATTCATGACCTTAGAAGGTAAATACTTCCTTACCGATGACGTAAGAAGATCTTGAGTCGCCTTCTGAGTGAGGAGAGATATGTCCTTAATGATCTCTTTGCGGGAATAGCTGTCCTGACAGAGGAGAGAACATCAACTCCGACTTTGCGCGTTCGACACTCCTTTAGCAGCGAACGAGCATAAGAGATGTCTTTTCTTCAAGACGCCTGCCTGTAAAAATTGAAAGCCAATTCATTAGCCCCATCTCTCAAGGCTTTATCCATACAGGACATAATACTTCTCGACAACTCGGATACTGACGACTCTTCCATCTCCGAAGTTCGAGCCAGGGCCCCCAACGACCAGTCAAGAAAATTAAAACACCTCAAAGGTCCTAAAGATACCTTTGAGTAAATGGTCGAACTCCGACGAAGTCCACCACACTTTGGCTGAATGCAAAGCATGTCTACGGGAGCTATCCACTATGTTGGAAAGTCTCCCCTGGGAGGAGGCAGGCACTCCCAGGCCAAGACTTTCCCCGGTAGCATACCAAACACCAGACCTTCGAAGCCAACTTGGCCGGAGGAATAACAAAAGAAGTCTTCCCCGACTCTTTCTTCTCCTTCAAACCACTCATTTACGCGTTGAAGGGCTTTCTTGGCCGAAATGGACAAAGTCATTTCAAAAACGACGATTTCTTGGCTGTCTTCGTCTTCGAAAATTGCGACAAAGGCGATGGCGGGCCTGAAGGTTGAAAATCTCCTTCAACAAAGAAAAAAGGCACTCTGTTAGCCTCCTGTAGTCCGAAGAAGGAGCTTCCGTCTTGTCCTCTTACCGCACTCTCCCGCAAATTCTTCCTCCTGCGAAGAAATATCTTGAAAAACCAAGATCCTGCTGACTCTCCAATTCAGAGTCCTTATGCAGACATACTAAACAAGGTCCAAACAAAATGCGATTGCCACTCTAACTTCGTGAATACGATACCAATATCCAAAAGTCAGATAACGAGCAGGAAATTCTAACAGAGAACCAACAACGATGTTGCCGGTTCGGCTGGCAGAGAAAATCTGAGGAAAACGGGAATAGTTTCCAAGTACCTAGCGCCACGGGAGCGGGGTGGCCATCACCTGAACTACCAGTGTACTAGCGGTTGCCGCGAGTTTGAAATTTCTGCCAGTGCGTCAAGAGGATAGCTATATATATACCTGCCAGGTAAGTGTCATGGCATAAAAATTAATATTTCCCTTTCTTGCAAACTATGTGAGTGTCTACCGAAAATTTCGGTAGTTACACGTCATATATTCTTCGAAATTTTCGAAGCCAAATTCATTAAAAAGTTAATAAAATCGTATGCCAAACCAAAGACCCAGTACTTCCCTGCAAAAGACAGCCAAAGAAGATCGATGGCGATGAAAACGAAAATCAAGTCAAGAGGTAGCAACAACATATGTTGACACTACCGCGACAGAGAAAATCTGGTTCTAGAACGGGAATGGTTCCTATTCCTGCCACCCAGCGGCAGGGGGGTAGATCGCCTGACCTACCTGCAGCGTGTGCCGCGGAATTCGAATTTCTGTCGGACGTCAGAGACATAAGCTAAGTATATATCTGCCGGGGAAGTTGCATGTACAAAATTCAAATGTTTGCTCACAAAATGCAAGAGAATTTACTATGTATATTTTACTAACCTTTCTTGGCTCCCAACTAGGCATCTTCAGGTCAGCGTCATATACGAAACTTCCAGTACGCACTACAAAAAATACAGATATATTTCAATCAAACAGGACTGTCAAACACATAGCAATAGAATAAAGTCATCCACATATAGAAATAAATGGAAATATCAGTATTAATAAAAATGCACATACTGTAATAGCAAATTAAGAAATGAACTGAATTTGTGAACAGTTACTTAAATTCAAACTATACTACTGTAAAATTCCTGACTTACCATTAGGAGAAGGAAATGAACAGAGCTCAACATAAATGTCATCTTTGAAAATGGTTTCCAAAACACCACCCAGCATAATTGAGGCTGATCTCCAAAAAGCACGGTTGACATAATATGGATCAGGCTGTTGAAAGAGGAAAATCAAATGAAAAATAAACAGATAATCACAGGACCAACCCTGACTTGTGCACATCTTGGTCTCATCATAAAAAAAAAAATTATTTTGAATAAAAAACATCTTAGGAAGAGCTGCTGCATATACACCATTTTTTATACCTAAACTCTTTTGAAGGATATTTATGAAAAGAAAATTAATAAAAATCTCCCATAGTAAGATTGGTTAAGAGCATGATTGCAACAAACATAAACCTATATGCGAGGAGAATCTGCGACAAGCTAAAATTTACAAGAATTCAAAGCCTAATGCAATGGCAAAAAATAATACTGTTCAGTATTTTTTGATGAGTTTAAAATATGAAGTACAATACTGATGTTATGAAACATATCAAATGAATGACGAAGAAAATGTAAATTTAATTATACTCAGAAACTATCTTTGGTCTGACTGCCATTCTAGTTGCAATATTAGAATCTCAGGTCAATCCAGTAACCAAAGCCTTATGTTGTAATGTGTTACTGTATATTTAAAATGTTATTGTCATGATACAATAAAGTTTGTTCATACTTACCTGGCAGATATATATATAGCTGTATTCTCCAAAGTCCGACAGAATTTCAAAACTCCCAGCACACGCAGTGGTCGGCCAGGTGGTTAGTACCCATTCCTGATATCCGCTGGGAGGCGGATATCAGGAACCATTCCCATTTTCTATTCAGATTTTTCATACCACTGTCCCCTGAGGGGAGGTGGGTGGGTACTTAATTATATATATCTGTCAGGTAAGTATGAACAAACTTTATTGTATCATGACAATAACATTTTGTTCATGAAACTTACCTGTCAGATATATATATAGCTGAATCCCACCATTGGAGGTGGGAAGGGACAGAATAGAAGGATTTTAGGAAACAAATTACATGCATATGATTGACATCTTGGTTCCTTACCTGTTAGCATAGCTGACTTCGTGATTACTGTCACTCACGTCTGCTTCTGCTTTACTAGAGTCTCCAGCAAGGTCCGTCCGCCTCTTGAACGATTTATTTGTTTCCTTTCCAGAGGCGTTGTAGGATACTCCGTCACAATGGTCATGCTCAAGTGACCTTGGAACACCAGTAGCTATGTAGCTGGTGAGTTCTAGATGATCTGTCAACGGGGGCGTGACCACAATGTGACTAGACCATATTGACCATACTATGAGGGCAACGAAGCTAAAAACCACCACCTGACCTAACCTATCGAAGTTAGTCCCATAACTTCTAGGCTAAAGAAAGGGAAAGCGCCTCAAGCGACCAACCCTTCAACCATAAACCAACACCATAAAATTAAAAGCACACCTATCCCTTTTCTATAGGATAGGATTCGTGCTGCTTCCTGCCCCCAACAACATTTCTGCGGATATGTATGGTCCTAGCGACTCGCAGTTCTCATATGCCGTCTTCACATCCCGCAGGTAGTGTGAAGCGAACACAGAGTTGCTTCGCCAAAAAGTAGCACTAAGGATATCGCTGAGTGCTATATTCTTTTGAAACGCCATTGAGGTTGCGACAGCTCTCACCTCATGGGCTTTTATTTTCAAAAGTTTCAGATCACCATCTGGGCAGGACGCATGGGCCTCCCTGATGGTGCTTCGTAAAAAGAATGCCAGTGCATTTTTCGACATAGGAAAGTCGGGTCTCTTAACAGAGCACCATAGATTTTCAGAAGGACCCCGACAGTCTTTAGTCTTTTGCAAATAAAATTTTAGAGCCCTGACAGGGCACAAGACTCTCTCTGGCTCTTGTCTGATGAACTCTGCTAACCCCTTAATTTCAAAGGTCTTCGGCCAGGGGTTAGATGGGTTTTCATTCTTCGCTAAGAAGTTAGGATTCAGGGAGCACACTGCACTGTGTCCTCTGAAACCCACATATTTACTCATTGCTTGAATTTCACTAACCCTTTTTGTCATGGCAAGAGCAGTTAGGAAAATCGCCCCTTTCTTGTAGTGTCTTTCAACGAGGCAGCATGCAGAGGTTCAAACGGAGCCGACATCAAGAACCTTAGAACTACGTCAAGGTTCCATGATGGGACCTTCGGTTGCGGTACTTTAGCTGTTTCAAACGATCTCAAAAGATCGTGAAGGTCTTTATCATTTGTCAGGTCTAACCCTCTGTGACGGAAGACAGCTGACAGCATACTCTTATATCCTTTTATTGTGGGCACTGCAAGTCTGTCCACATTTCTCAAATGCAAGAGAAACTCAGCGATTTGGTTCACAGAGGTCGTGGAGGAGGAAATACCTTTCTTCCTACACCACCTCCTGAAGACAGCCCACTTCGATTGATAAACCGCTCGAGAGGAAGCTCTTCTCGCATTGGCAATAGCCTCTGCCACTGGTCTTGAAAAACCTCTCGCTCTGGCCAACTTCTTGATAGTCTGAACGCAGTCAGACTCAGAGCGGAGAGGTTTCCGTGGTACCTCTCGAAGTGGGGCTGTCTGAGAAGATCTACTCTCTCTGGCAGGGTTCTTGGGAAGTCTACTAGAAGAGACATGACCTCCGTGAACCAATCGCTTGAAGGCCAAAAGGGGGCGATCAGAGTCATTCTCGCTCCTGGCGACGCCACAATCTTCCTTATTACCTCTCCTAAAAGCTTGAACGGGGGAAAGGCGTAAACGTCCATCCCCGTCCAGCCCCATAGGATGGCATCTATCGCTATTGCTTCCGGGTCGAGAACTGGAGAGCAATAAATCGGAAGCCTCTTCGTTTTCGAGGTTGCGAAGAGGTCGACTAGCGGGCGTCCCCATATCTTCCATAGTTCTTGGCAGACCTCTAGATGGAGGATCCATTCTGTGGGAAGCATCTGATGTTGACGGCTTAAAAGATCCGCTCGGACATTTTGCACTACTGAAATGAACCTTGTTAGGATCACTATGCTCCGAGCTTTTGCCCATAGAAGGATGTCTCTCGCTACCTTGAACAGTGATCGAGAGTGTCCCCCCCCTGCTTTTTGATGTAAGCGAGAGCCATAGTGTTGTCCGAGTTGATCTGGACAACTCGGCCCACCACTCGTTCTTCGAAGAATTGAAGAGCCAACCGAATAGCCTCCAACTCTTTTAAGTTCATGTGCCAGGACCTCTGTTCCCCTCTCCAGAGGCCTGACACTTCCTCCTTGCCTAGTGTTGCTCCCCAGCCCGCCATGGAGGCTCTGAACAACACTAGGTCGGGGATCAAAAGGTTTGAGGGACAGTCCTTCCGAAAGTTTGACTGGATCTTGACCACTCTTCAGTTGATCCTTGACCGCTTGTGAAATCACCAAAGTCGAGTCTAGGTTCTGTTTGTCCTTCCAGTTTTCTGCCAGAAAAAACTGGAGTGGCCTGAGGTGCAACCTCCCCAGGGGGGAAACAAACTTCTCCAGCGAAGAACATGGTTCCCACAAGCAGACTCATCCATTCCTTCGCCGAGCATGTTTCTTTCCCTAAGAAAGCTGACACTTTTCCTAAGCATTGCTGGCTGACGTTCCTTTGATGGAAAAGCTTGAAAAGCCGCTGAATCCATCTGAATCCCCAGATACACGATGGACTGCGTGGGGATCAGATGGGACTTCTCGTAATTGACTATTAGGCCCAGGGCCCTCGTCAGCTGCAATGTCGTTTGAAGGTCCTCCAGGCACCTTGACTCCGAAGACGACCTGATTAGCCAGTCGTCCAGGTAGAGCGAGACTCTTATCTTCGATAGGTGAAGCCATTTTGCTACATTCCGCATGAGGAAAGTGAAAACCATCGGTGCCGTACTCAGACCAAAGCAAAGAGCCCTGAACTGGAAGACCTGCCCTTTTAAGACGAACCTCAGGAACTTCCTTGATTGAGGATGAATTGGGACGTGGAAATAAGCGTCTTGGAGGTCCAATGACACCATCCAATCTCCTGGTCTCAAAGCCCCTAACACAGACTGAGACGTTTCCATCCTGAACTTTTCCTTCCCCACAAAAAGGTTCAGTCTGCTGACGTCTAGGACAGGCCTCCATCCCCCAGACTGCTTCGGAACCAGGAATAGCCTGTTGTAGAAGCCTGGGGAATCTAACATTAGGACTTCTTCTACGGCTTTCTTTTCTAACATTTGGTCTAGAAAGGTCGATGCAAAATCTGTTGCTTCTCTGGCTGGTATGCGGGCGACAGGGTCTAATCGGCTTCGTGCTCAAAGGAGGAGCGCAGAGAGGGAAAGGGATCTTGTATCCTCTCTCGATTACATCTAGGGACCAGGTGTCCGACCCTATCATCCTCCATGCCTGAGCAAACAAGGTGAGTCTCGCACCGACAGGTGCCTGAAGGGCAGAAATGTCAATTTTTTCCTTTCTTAATTGAAGAGGCCTTGCCTCTAGAGAGCCCCCTTCCTCTCGAAAAACCTCTAGAGGAAGGTGCTCCACGAAAGGGCTTAAATTTCTTCTTGGGGGCTTGCACGGTCGAAGTAGAAGCCTGGGGAGTAGGGCGTCTGGAAGACTGAGTCAAGAGGTCCTGCGTTGCTTTCTCCTGCAAATTAACCGACAGATCCTTAATCATGGACTGTGGGAAAAGATGTGTAGAGAAGGGGGCGAACAACAATTCTGCCTTCTGCGCAGGAGAAACCGATTTCGCCGCAAAACTGCAATAGAAAGCTCTCATTTTTAGCAGTCCGGTAGCAAAATGGGATGCTAATTCATCAGAGCCATCCCTTACTGCTCTATCCATGCAAGCCAGCACACTTGAAAGTTCTTCCAAAGAAATAGAGTCTTGACTTCTAGATTGTAAATCCAAGGCCCCCAAACACCAATCCAAGAAGTTAAACACCTCCAGCGTCTTAAATATTCCTTTGAGATGATGATCTGTTTCTGACATTGTCCAAGAAACCTTCGCTGATGATAGGTAAGACCTCCTCGGAGTGTCTACTAAATTTGCGAAATCGCCTTGAGAAGAAGACGGCGCTTTCAATCCCGCTTCTTCTCCCGTCTCGTACCAGATCCCTGCTCTCCCGCTCAGTCTAGATGGGGGAAGAGCAAAAGAAGTCTTTCCTTTAGCTTTCCTTGAGTCCATCTAATCCTGAATTCTCTTAAACGCCCTCTTCGCAGAGAGCGAAGTGGCCATTTTAACGAAGCCAGGAGCCTTCCTGGCCTTCGATGAGGCTAATTGTGAAGGGGGAGAGCAAGGAACCGGCGCTTGAAACTTATCCAGGAACAAGTTCTTAAGAAGGTTCGTTAACGTCTTATAATCTGAAGCCGCTGACGCTGTCGGCTCTTCATCATCCGTAGGGCACGAATCACTAGAAGAATCTCTCTCTCTCGAGTAGCAGTGTCCTTCAAAGATCGCGATGATGATAATCCTTGAGGTCCTGTTGAAGAAGAGTTCGAAGTAACCAATCGTTGTTTCCTTGTTATCTTCGACACTTTAATATCTTGGGCTTGCGAAACATCTTGACGCTTCGGACTCAAACATTCTTCCAAGGCGTCCTCCCGAGCGTCCTGGCGAGCGTCCCGATGTGTAAGACGCTGCGCGTCCTGAGAGGCGTCTGCTCGAGCGTCCTGGCGAGCGCTCCGATGCGTAAGACGCCGAGCGTCATAAGAAGCGTCTTCCCGAACGTCCTGAAGAGTACTTCGATGCACAGAACGCTGAACACTATTTGACGCTTCTTTAAAAGCGCCTTGATCATCGTCACGCAAATCAGAACGTACAACAGAACCGTGAACTTCTGTCGTGGATTTCTGAACGTTCTCGGCCTTTTGACAAAGACGCCGGCCGCCTGTGCGACAACTCACGTCTCCGTCAAATTCGTCTCTCCTAGACGCCCTTTCATGAGGAACGCATTCACGTTCTCGAATGAGTCGGCTACTAGAAGGTGACTCAAAGACCGAAAAACGAGGAGAAGGAGCCGGGGACTGCCTAGTCCTCTTAACAGGCAGCCACCGATCCTTCCTCCGACGACTGGGTTCTGCCTCTTTCTTCGCAAAATAGGAAGCCAACTGCTTTTGCATCTCTAAAAGCATTTCCCTTGATGGAGAAAATTCTCGATCAGGAGAAGGACTAATCCTGTGAGAGGGAGATGGGCGAGGGGATGCCCTCTCCTTCAACTCAGGAACAAATTTAGAGCGACTTGGACGCTCGAAAGAGTCCTCCCCTGAGAGTACCAACCCCGGTGACAAGAGGAACCTCGGAGGATGAGAAGCACTCTTTAAGGACCCGTGCTCGTGCACGATCCCTGGCAGTTTGAGACTCATCCTCAGATTCTGCCGAAGGGACGTCAGACCAGATATTAGTTCCCGTAACCCTCCTTCGGCTTTCGGCTTGCCCTCTCCCTAAGGCCTGAGAGTCCGGCAGAGGTCTAGGCCTGGAGGCATTATGGGACCGATCTGACGCCCCCTCCACAACACTGGATGCACTAACACTATCATTGCACTTAGACACATTTGATTGTAGAGCAAGCACTTTTGATTCCAAGGCACGAATCGACTCCATAATCGTAGATAATACATTTCCTTCCGTAAACACTTCCTGATTGTCCGGTGGCAATACAACAGGATTAGGTTGGATTAAATCTACAGGAGGATTTAATGGAGATACAATCTTACCCTGACTTCTATTCACAGAAGCACTCCTAGAGGAAGACCTCCTAATTCTATCACACTCAAGCTTTCTCACGTAAGAATCATATGCCTTCCACTCAACCTCAGTCAATTGCTCACACTCAATGCATCTATCATTCAACATACATACACGACCTCGACATTTCGAGCACAACGAATGAGGGTCTACCGAAGCTTTCGGTAACCTCACCTTACATTCCTGCACATCACACACCCTGAAACTAGCAGAGCTAGATCCAGACATCGTATTTAAAGAAAAGTCAAAGCCAAAATCCAAATCAAATCCACTATCGCGTATGCCAAGCCAACAAGCCAAATCAAAAACCAAAAGTCAATCAGAATACTCAAGTTAGCAAAAGAAGTTTCAAAATCCTAGGCGGAGGTCTGTAAAATGACATTGTTATGATACAATAAAGTTTCATACATACTTACCTGGCAGATATATACATAGCTATCGACTCCGTCGTTCCCGACAGAATTTCAAATTTCGCGGCACTCGCTACAGGTAGGTCAGGTGATCTACCGCCCTGCTCTGGGTGGCAGGACTAGGAACTATTCCCGTTTTCTAATCAGATTCTCTCTTCCACCTGTCTCCTGCGGGGAGGCTGGGTGGGTCTTCAATTGTATATCTGCCAGGTAAGTATGTATGAAACTTTCATTGTATCATAACAATGTCATTTTCATACATTCAACTTACCTGTCAGATATATACATAGCTGATTGACACCCTTTGGTGGAGGGCAAGAGACAGCTAACTAACTGACTAGACAGGTAAACAACATATGTTGTAGGTATAAATAAACCTTAGTTCCTACCTTATTAGATGGAAGACTTCGTGGCTACTGCCCAGGAGTCTGCTTCATCTCAAGAGCCTTAGCGAGATAGTGATCTGTGGCAGAGTTCTTGTGGATCTGTCGATGGGGTCTCATCCACTTACTCGACAGAACCTAACTGGCATTTTGTCAATGGGAGCACATCCGCTTATATGACAACACACCTTTATTTAAGGAGCACACCACCAATCCCGATCACCCGATCCTAACCCATGTTAGTTCTAAGATTGCCCAGAGTTATCCCCAAACTCTTAGCAAACAACCACAAACTCGAAATCCATACATACAAAAATAAAAATTTTGTACCCCTCTAATAGTCAGATGTCACTCGATTTTCAAATGAAGCGAAGTGAAGGCCGCCTGTGCGACAACTGACACTCCCATACACCGAAAACACGAGAACACATCCGACAAGAGGGTTACGTACACAATTTAAGGATTGGTGCTTTCTCCTTTACCCAGAACCGTCTGTGCTGACACAAACGGACCTAAACCGAAAAACATTTCTCATACGTAACTCGCACGTCTTTTAAATAATGGGATGCAAACACGGAGTTGCATCTCCAATAAGTTGCGTCCAAAAGTGTTTTTGAGTGACATATTTCTTTGGAACGCCACAGAGGTTGCGATTGCCCTAACTTCGTGGGCTCTCACTCTTAAAGATTAAAAGAATCATCTGAACAATTCTTATGAGCTTCCAAAATGACACTTCTAACAAAGAAGGCTAAGGCGTTCTTGGACATTGCTCTCTTTTTGGGGTCTTTTACTGAGCACCAAAGCCTTTTTTGCGAACCCCCCCAACTGCTTCTTCCTGTCCAATATAAAATTTTAGAGCTCTAACCGGGCAAAGGGATCTTTCTCCTGCCTCTCTGCCCACCAAACTAGAAAGTCCTTTCACTTCGAAACTCCTGGGCCAGGGATTCGAAGGGTTTTCGTTTTTGGCAAGAAAGAGAGACTGAAATGACAACAAATTGCAGAGTCTCCTTTGAAGCCAACTCTTGATTCAAGGGCGTGCAATTGTTTTTTTTCACTGACCCTCTTTGCCGTTGCAAGAGACATCAGAAACAAACACTTTCTAGTGATGTTACGAAAAGAAGCAGTGTGTAATGGTTCGAATTCTTCTGAGGATAGAAATTTAAGAACCACATCTAAGTTCCAGCTTGGAACCTTAGGTTCAAGTGACTTTGATGTTCGAAGGAACGAATGAGGTCGTGCAAATCCTTATCATTCGTTAGATCTAATCCCTTGTTTCTAAAGACTGCTGACAGCATACTCCTGTACCCCTAATAATCGTCGGTACCGAGAGATGCGACTTTTCTCTAAGAAACAGAAGGAAATCCGCAATTTCGGTCACAGAGGTATGGAAGAGGACAGCTTCTTCGCACCTGCACCACTTCTGAAAACCTCCCACTTCGATTGGTACACTCGCCTAGTAGATGACCTGCGGGCTCTAGCAATTGCGCTTGCTGCCTGGCGAGAAAACCCTCTCGCTCTGACAAGTCTTTCGATAGTCGGAAACAAAGGCAGTCAGAGCAAGAGCGGGTAGATTTTGATGGTACCTCTCGAAGTGGGGTTGTTTTGAGCAGATCTATTCTGTTTGGAAGAGATCTGGGGAAGTCCACCGTCCACTCCATCATCTGTGAACCAAATTTGAGCTGGCCAATACGGAGCAATCAGAGTCATTTTGGTTCTTCGATGCCACGAATTTTCTGACTACTTCCCCCAGTATCTTGAACGGGGGAAAAGCGTAAACGTCTATCCCTGACCAGTCCAGGAGGAAGGCGTCTGTTGCATAAGCGCGGGATCTTCTACCAGGGCACAAAATGTGTCTATCCTCTTGGAGAGGAATGTGGCGAAAAGATCTATTTGAGGCTTCCCCCAAAGGAGCCAAAGGCTCTGACAGACTTCTGAGTGGAGTGTCCATTCTGTGGGAAGGACCTGAACCTCCTGCTCAAGTCTGTCGTCTAACATTCCTCTCCCCTTGGACAAACCTTGTTAGAAGAACTACCTTCCTTTGGTTCGCCCAAATCAAAAGATCTCTTGCTAGCTCGTACAGAGCAGAAAGAGTGCGTCCCATCCCTTGTTTCTTGACATAAGCAGGGCTGTCGTATTGTCTGAGTTTATCTGTACGACTTTGCCTATGACTATGTGTTCGAAGCTCTTTAGCGCCAGGTGAATTGCTAAAAGCTCCTTGCAATTTCTGTGCCATGACACCTGTTCTGCCGACCAGGTGCCTGACACTTCTTTGATCCAATGTTGCCCCCAGCCCGACTCCGAGGCGTCTGAGAACAATGTCAGGCTTGGGTTCCGTACTTGCAGGGACACTCCTTGTTTTCTTTTAAGGGAGTCAACCACCACTTTAAATGATGTTTTATTTCCTCCGAGATTGGAAACGTGTCCGAGAGTTGTCCTGTCTTCCAACTCCAACTTCTTCTCAGGAAAGAAACTGATTTGGACGAAGATGCAATCTTCCTAGGAGAAAGAACTGTTCGAGCGAGGAAAGGGTCCCTAGGAGGCTCAGCCATTCCTCGCTGAAGTTGCGCTCTTTCCCTAAAAACGTTCGATACTGTGGCACAGCCTTTACTTTATTCTTTCTTGAGATGGAAAAACTCGAAAACCCCGAGAATCCATCTGAATCCCCAGATAAACCACGTTCTGGCTGGGGATCATCTGAGACTTCTCGGGGTTCACGATCAATCCCAATGATTTTGTCAATCCAGTGTTGTTGACAGGTCCTCCAAACACTGCTTTCGAGACCTGGCTCTGATGAGCCAGTCATCCAGGTACAGGGAGACGTTTATCCCTTTCAATGTAAATGTCTTGCTACATTTTTCATCACGTCCTGAAGACTTGAGGAGCCGTGAAAGGCCGAAACACAGGGCCTGAACTGATAGGTTCTTCCTTCGAACATAAATCGAAGGTACTTCCTCGACGAATGGTGGATCGGGATGTGGAAAATATGCGTCCTGAAGGTCTAGGGACGCCATCCAATCCCCTTGCCGCAGAGCTGCAAGGACGAAGCAGAAACGTTTCCATGCTGAAACTTCTGTTGTTCTAGGCGAATTTGTTCAGCGCACTTACGTCCAGTACCGGCCCCCTCCATCCCCCCGAGGCTTTTGCTACAAGAAACAAGCGATTGTAAAACCCCGGGGAGCTGCAATCCAGCACTAGCTCTATTGTCTCTTTTGTCCCACATCTGTTCCACCATCTGACGAAGAGTATCCATCAGAACAGGGTCCTTGTATCTGGCGGACAATTCCCATCGGTGATGTTGTCAAGGGAGGAATGTCCTTGAATGGGATGCGATAACCCTTCTTGATGAATCGACATCGTCCACGGATTCGCTCCTATGTCTTCCCAGGCTTTCGCAAATGAATGTAACCTGGCTCCTACGGGTGTCTGGAGGACAGAACTCTCACTTTCCTTTCTTAAAGGGACGGATGGAAGACCTGCCCCACTCTTTTTTCTGTTGACTTCCTTCTGGCGATAGATCTAGTTGGAAGACCTCCTCGAAAGGGCTGCTGCTGAGCTGGACGAGCCACTTTCTTTTCCCCACTGGCCACAGGCCTATTCTTCCTTGAGGATGTCTAAGGAGATCCTGGGTGGCCTTTTCAGTCAGAGAATGCGCAATATCCTTCACCAACTGCGAGGGAAAAAGGTGTTCTGAGAGAGGCGCAAACATAAGGCGGCCCTCTGCGAAGGAGAGACGGCCTTCGTGAGGAAAGCACTGTGAACCGCCCTCTCTTTAAAACTCCTGCACCAAAGAGGGAGCATACTTCAGCCGATCCATCCTGAACAGCCTTATCAATGCAGGTGAGGATGCTATTTAGGGTTTCTGGGTCCAGTTGTTCCTTTTCCTGAGATTTCTTGGCCAGAACCCCAAGGGACCAATCTAAGAAGTTAAAACTTCTAAAGTGTGAAAAAGTCCCTTGAGGAGGTGGTCCGTTTCCGAAAGCCCCCATGTTACCTTCGCTGCATTCAAGGCGTCGTCTTCGATGAATCCACTAAACTCGAGAAGTCTGACTCAGCTGAAACGGACAGAGACAATCCCATATTCTCTCCCGTTTCGTACCAAATGCCTCTCCTCCCTGTAAGTTTAGCGGGAGGCATACAAAAGACCGTCCTTCCTAACTCCTTCTTCTTCTTGAACCAGGAGTCAAGGAGATTGAAGCGCCCTCCTTCATCAGATATAGCAGGCTTCATTTTAAGAAAGAGGAAGACTTGTGCGTTTCGTGCTCGAGAAACAGAGAGCGTGGAGAAGGAGGAGCGGCTGGCGTTAACGAGTCTCCATATTCCTCCAATAGAAGGGACGAAAGAACTTTATAATTAGAAGATCCTTCCTTCATTTCATCCTCGAGTCATCTTCTGGGTTCATAGGCTCGGAAGGAGAAGGCTCCCTTCTTTCTTCTGACTCTTCCCTTACTCTCTTTCGAATGTCAGGCTCTTCATACGAGGAATGCGCCTGGTGCACAGCAGGAGTATCTCGCCTGGTAGGAGTAACGTGTTTGGAATACTCCTGGCGCTTGGCAGGCGCAGAGCGCCTCGAATACTCCTGGCTTCTAGTAGGCGCATCTTGTTCAGAATACTCCTGGCGCCTGGGAGGAGTATTAAGTTCAGCATACTCCTGCCTGCGCCTTGGGATGAGTATTAAGTTCAGCATACTCCTGGCGCCCTGGGAGGAGTATTAAGTCAGCATACCTCTGGCGCCTGGGATGGAGGAGGATAAGCTTCGGAATACTCCTGGCTGCCTGGGAGGAGTATAAGCTTCGGAATACTCCTGGCGCCTGGGAGGAGTATAAGCTTCGGAATACTCCTGGCGCCTGGAGGAGTATTAAGTTCAGAATACTCCTGGCGCCGTGAGAGGAGTATCGAGGCCCGACGACTCCTGGCGCCTGGTAGGAGTACGTCGCTCCAAATACTCCTGATCCTTAGTAACTGCGTCTGATGTTTAGTAGGAGTATTGATTCCGGTAGGCCGCTTTCCGTCTCACAAGCGCTCTACTCCTAACAGGATCTTCCTCTTCAGCTAACTCCATGACGCTTGGTTGAAGGTCTTGCATGTTGTACTGCATACTGTGGCTCTTTGCGCCTACTCGGAGCCTGGCTCCTGGTTGGCGCCATACTCTTGACAGGAGTAACTTCCTTTCTTATTTCTCTCCTGTCTACCGCATTGCTCCCCCCAGAGATGGCCGCCTGTGCGACAACTCCCCTGAAGGGTGCGTCGCGCCCGACAGGAGATTGGTATTTAGATCTTTTAATAGGAAGCCTATCATCCTTCTTACGAGTAGGCTCCTTATATAGAGTTCCTACTAACGAGGCTAATTGCTCTTGCATATTCATCAATACTTTCCTGGTTGAGGAATCTTTCGAATCAGGAGAGGGAGATCTGGAAGGCGCTCTAGGATCCCTTCCAGACCCAGAGTCTGAATGTATTCTCGCCTTCTTTATTACCGAAGGCGCTCCTTCTTCAGAGAAGCGCTCGGACTCGAATTGAGCTCATGCTTCTTTCATACTCCTCTTCAAAGGACGGGAAAGTTTCGACTCCTTCCATCCTCTTCTCGGAGAAGGCGAACTAGACGACGAAAAGCACTCTCGAAGGACGCTTTTCCTATAGCGGTCCTTGGCAGTATGTGATACGACCGATTCTGCCGAAGGGACGCCTGATCGTTGGGGATTCTCCACAACCCCCGTACGGCTTTCGACTTTCCTTCTCCTCCGGGCCAGGGAGCTTGGAAGAGGTCTAGGCCTGGGAGCGTCGCAGAGACGACCAGACGCCCCCTCCACTACACTGGGGACACTAATATCACTAGCGAAACCACATTCACTTTCCTTACCTTCCAATGCTGCGACTTTTTCCTGCATTTTCTGAAGGAAGCTCTAAGTTCTGCTATTTCCGAAGCAGAACTAGAGGGATTAGCAATTTGTGAACGGGCTGAAACAGAATGGGCATGATTATCAGAGGAAGAAGCTACAGAGCTAGATAGTAAATCATGAGAAGCAGACATTCTGCGGGTTTTATAAGCCGCCTTCCTCTCTCTATCTTTCTCTAACTTCTTCAAGTAAGAAGTTAGATTCTTCCACTCTTGTGCACTCAGTTTCTCACACTCGTTACACGTATTCTCAATCGAGCATTCAACCATTCTACACCCACTACAAGTAGTGTGAGGATCTACCGAAGCTTTCGGAATCCTCACCTTACAGCCCTCATTCACACACACTCTGAAACTAACACTAGAGTCAGACATATTCACGAATTCCAAAAACCAAGTCCAAAAAACAGTCCATGATAGCGAATGCCAAACAACGATCCAAGTACGTCACCAAATATCAGCGAGAGATGATCAAAAGCTTTGCGAAAAACGAATTCTAGTCAGGGAGGAAGTAACAACAATGATACCGCCGGCGACAGAGAGAATCTGATTAGAAAACGGGAATAGTTCCTAGTCCTGCCACCCAGAGCAGGGCGGTAGATCACCTGACCTACCTGTAGCGAGTGCCGCGAAATTTGAAATTCTGTCGGGAACGACGGAGTCGATAGCTATGTATATATCTGACAGGTAAGTTGAATGTATGAAACAGTTGTTTACCGACCGGCGACAGAAAAATCTGAATAGAAAATGGGAATGGTTCCTGATATCCGCCTCCCAGCGGCGGGAATGGGTACTAACCACCTGGCCGACCACTGCGTGTGCCGGGAGTTTTGAAATTCTGTCAGACTTCGGAGAATACAGCTATATATATATCTGACAGGTAAGTTTCATGAACAAACTGCTTTTTCACTTTCACTCTGTTTAGAATTATTTGCTCAAACGGTATCATAACAAGCATCAGCAACTCAATACAGTACAACAATTTTTCTAAGCCATACAATTATCTTTGCTTGCAGAAAAAAATCCTTTTCACTGTGCTCTAAAAATCCTGGAATACGTACTCCCATGAGTTGTGGTAACAAATTGGTAATAAATTTTCTGTCCCCAAAAATTTACATTTTTAGCAAAGGCATGTCATTATTCCCTACCTGTAAACTATGCACATATTATACTGGATCTGTTTAGTTTTACCTTTCATGACTGGCATGCTAGAAAGCACTATTAGTCTAAAGTTTCCATTTCTCTAAAGTTCACTCTGCAGTTTTTGTTTATTAAATGATACACATCCTTTCATCACCTGATATGTACTTTGAATGCAATGACCTGTCTGTTGTAATAGAACTGAAATGCTATACTAAAATTATTACACATGACACAAGTTTTCCAAGAGAAAGTTGAATCATCTGGTGAAGTTACTACTATAGTGAACTAACTAGACTTTATAGTGAACTAACTAGGCATTTCTTTTCAGAAATACTGTGAAAAGCTTTCAACGGCAACTTAATTATAGAAAGTATACAGTATTTTCAGGATTAGGCTACATAAAGAGTTTACATTAATATTACCTGTCTGAAATGTAAAAATGATAATGTGCAGTCTTCCTCCAAGGGTCGATGCATGTCCCAGACTTGTCCATTTACTTCTGCTAATACAGATCTATCCATAATGGCCTGACCGATATCTGTAATAAAATAATTTCATGATCAACCTGTACACTGAACTTACATTATTCTAAAGTTCGTATATGATTACCTAGTTTTTCTAGAAAGAAAATACTATATAATAGCATTATCAAACATCTCTTACAAGTTTATTACTTACTATAAGATTAAGCCCCAGTAGGAAGTTGCCCAGCCTACTGACTAAAAAATTATGATAATGTTTATTTTAATGTTCATTTTTAAGCAACTAATACATGTATTATGTTTACGTATTATGAAGGCTTTCTGTTTTTTCACATCCCCTACAGCATGTAAGTTGAACTATGTACAACATTAATATTTTTATCATCTATAATGACTCAGTATGTTTCTGAAGTGTTCTCAGATAACATACCCAAATTTTATCATCATCAGGGCATTACATATATCATGCTTAACCCTTGCATGAACTTTAGTGTTAGAATTAACCTTTTTGATCCATTCAATTTAACTTCCATCTCAAGACCAGCTATGTTATATCACTTCATAATTCACAATTATATACTTACGTTGTGCACAGTTAAATGGTGTAGACATATTTTTATTCATAATAAGTGTACAATCATTAGGCTGTCCATTATATTTCACCTCAATCTTTTCCACATCTGTGATAAGAGCTGCCTGTCGTTTAGCCTCCTTAGTAAAGAGTTCGGAACGCTTCTTCTGGACAGCTGCATTTGTAAGCCTCTGCTTATGAAAGAATCCTGAAATAAATTTTGTATATGGCATTAAGATACAGAATTTGAGATTAAATAAAATTATGACAAGAATATGTAAATATCCAAGTCTTGATTATGAGATTTGTTCATGAAGTCCAACTTTTATATGAATAAATTTCACATATGCTAATTCAACAGTAAATACATATGTATTTTCATTGGGTAAAACTTCAATGCAAAAAAAACACTTTGTTTTTTCTTATTTGCAGCACAGGATGCTAAGTAGTCATCCAAAATTGGGAATTAAGGAAAATAGACCTGGGAATCATATACGTAATCAAATTATAGTTACACTGTATTACCTATATGCATAAGACAGGGACTTCTAAGTAATGCCACCCTTTCATCTATTAGGTAGGGAAGGATAAGTTACTATGCAGCTCTATTCTTTACATGTTTTTGTTCTCCTCAACCAAAAAACCCTATTTTCCCTCTTTGGTCCCCAGGTCTGAAGATAATGCAAAGCTCATGACTGCAAGGCTTCATGCATCTTATTGTTAGAATCAGGGGTAATCTGTGATTAGTTTACCATCAACTTGTGTCAAATCAAGAAAAAACATCAAAAACTATCACAAAAACCATACATCAACAGTTTAAGAAAATTTGGTGTTAAAGTAAACATCTCTAAACCAAGGCTGACAATGATGAATTAGGTCAAGAGGTACACACTTAAAAAAAAAAATCAGCAATAGAATTACCTATTAAAATAACATGCAAATATACCATGAAATTGTGTTTCAATCGGGATATATCCTAATCTAATATTTCCTAACCTAACCTAACCTAGGGCGCTGAGGTCTAACAAAAGCAGGTTGGCTTCAACCCTCCGGGGGTTCCCCTTGCTTAACCTGACACTACCTGAGCATCAAAAATCATAGATATGGAAAAACCTAATAAGAGAAACATTTCTGAAAGTTTTTTTATCACCTAATCCATTCACAGAAGTTACGTTACTACCTAAATTTTAGTAACTACCTAGGCTATACTCTGTTTTTTTCCATCTGTCCATCCGCCTGTGGTGTTTCCGCATGGTAACACTGCGTCCCGAGCCTTAAATAGTTACGCTATGTGTAAGTTTTAGGTAAATAAAAGGATATCTGGGTGTACATTTGCACTGTATGCAAATTACACCGTTAATATTCGAAATAGGATATTAGGTAGTATTTATAGCCCTGGACGCAGTGTTACCAGGCGCAAACACCACAGGCGGATAGACAGGTGGCAAAAAACAGAGTAGCTATAGGTATAGTGACTAGGTATTAGGTAATAGCTATGACATGAATTTGCAGGCAGCACACGCCTTAGGTAGAGTGGGACAGGAAAAGAAAATACCAAAAGAGAAATCACCAGTAACTGTGTCTGGTCATTGGTGTTATTTAAATCTGTATAGTATATGTTAAATCTGTATATATGATAATGTTACTTTACAACTTATTTGAACAGTAAGAATTATGACTGTTAGCGTAGCATTCTTTGCTAACAATAGGTAGGTAGCCACACCCGGCACTCAAACACTACCCAGGCCTAAGCTAGATTCACGTAGCAGACATCAACAACTGAATCAAATACCTAGGCTATATACTTACTTTTTGTACACGTCTCAACATTTCGAGAAATATTCAAACAGGCTTTGTAATGGAACGGCTGCATTGTTTCGTAAAAAGAACACGGGTAATCTGCCAATATTTGTTACATTACACGAAGCCGTAGTAGTAGTAGTCATGGGGTTGTCCTTTTGAGAAGGCTCTCTTTCTCTTTCCATATTGCCTTTGTTGTACCTAAAGGTATACGTATACATATTCTCTATGGCGCCATGTGTCTTTGATAAACTCTTTTTTATTTTCAGTGTCATTCTTAGACAAACTTATGAGTGATTATGGCTGTTGCACGAATCTAAATGTGTTCCTAATATTATTTATGCGGGGCTATGAAGTAAGAAATAATCGACGTTTTCAGCCCTTTCTTCACAATGTAAAGCTTCACCATCTCCCTCCTTAATATGTTTCTATCATTAAGTTCTAGCATGTTCACTCTAACTCTACTAATCACTATAGTTTTTTTTTTTTTTTTTTTTTTTTTTGGTGTTACTGTACCAAGGTTCTTTCTTATTTTCCTTAAATGTCTTAGATTTTTAGTGTTGGCTTCTCATTTATCCCTCTTTTCCTCGTTTTTTCCCAATCTTTTATATTTTCCTTTGATTGCTTTCTTTTGATCAATTCAGTTTCCCTTACTTTTCAGTTTAACTTCGTATACTCTTTCATTTGCAGAATCCAAGTCATTTTCTTGTTTTCAAGCTGGCCTAAGGAGATTTTTCTTGTTATTGTTGCTGCTGAGGGTAAGCTTCAAAAAAAAAATTTTTTTTTTCTGTCTTTATATCCCTCGAGTGGCTGGATAAAGACCCTATTTCAGATCATAAAGTCCAACTTACTTTCTGTATAGTCATGTAAACTTTGCTATCTATTTTTTCCCGTTCTTTTTTTATCTATTTATTTTTGTATTTAATTTTATTTTATTTTTTATTTTTTTATTTTATTTTTTTATTTTTTTTATTTTTTTGCGTAGCTTCATTACTATACTACCATGGCATTCATAAATGTTGGCACTCCCATTTCATCATCTTACTACAGCTTTTATATATGGATGAATTAGCTATATTTGTCATCCATTTGGACTGTATCTGGGCCCTTTTCGTTTGTTCTCTGTAGCATTCTTTCAATTTTTACTGATTGCTACACCTAGATATTCCCTACAACGTAGTACTGCATGTCTTCTACATCATTGCTACTGTACCGATTATTGAATTGTTATTAAATTGATTTTATCTTTGTATATATTTTGGTTATCTTCACTGGCTGTTTTTATTGAAATTTTTATGGGTTTCACTATTTCTTCCAAAGAATGATCCGGGACCAATACATCTCCTACGTAGAACAGCTTGCCAATGGTTAAGTTATTAACAGGGAAATATGGTCGATCCATAACACCGCTGCCTTATGGTTTTTGCTACATTTAATTCTCTAACTTATATTAACACGCATATGCTTACATTAACTTTTCTTCAGTTCCTGGAAGTAGTCAATGTTACGCGCGTATCCCTTGGTAAATAATTAAATATAATATCCAAGATTACAATTTTGGATGGCTAGATATGTCTAAACATTCCCCTTAAATACAACTCTGACTATGTATTGCTCCTTTAGAAGTTTCGTGTGATTTTTCAAATAAATTTTTTCAAATTAGTGAAGAAAGATGGTGACATTTTCTAGAACCATTTCTATGTATAATTGGCGATCACCCGAGTTACAGTTTTGCCTAAGTCATAGATGGTGCGTTTTCCAAGGAGAAGGACTCTGTTGCATTATAGCAATCTCTCTGTTTCTTTCGTGTTTAACACCGAACCTCTGTTGGCCAATCTCGAGTCCTCTGGTGTAAAGAGAGAGCACTTCTCTTCTTTCCCAAACTATACTCTGTTTTTTTTTTCATCTGTCCGCTCGCCTGTGTTGTTTACGTATGGTAACACTGCGTCCAGGGCTTTAGATAGTTATTCTATGTATAAGTTTTAGGTAAATAAAAGGATATCTGGGTGTACATTTGCAACTTTAAGGTGTTTTAATAATTTACAGTATGCGAATTACACCATTAATATTCGAAATTATTGTTGAATGTAAGCTAAATGTACTATTTAAAGCCCGGGACGCAGTGTTACCATGCGAAAACACCACAGGCGGATGGACAGATGTAAAAAAAAAACAGAGTATAGCATCTGACGTTTCAACTGGAAAATGTTTTTGATAATATCACTGTTGTATCAAAGAAAGGGCAAGAGGAAAGGTTAAGATGGTATGGCCACCTGATGAGAAGAGAAGAGCAACACATGGCAAGAGAAATGATGGACGTGGAGGTGGATGGAACACGAAGGTGAGGAAGACCTACGACCAGGTGGAGAGATTGCATTAGAGACGATATGAGAGAGAAGGGAGTATGGGAGGAAATGACACGGGACAGAGGTAGACGGAAGAGACTCGTTAGAAACGGCGACCCCGAACAGGGATAAAGCTGGGAAAAAGAAGAAGTGAATTGAGAATTTAAGAGTTCGTTGCACGTTGACCGTAGTATTCACAATTTTATGTAAAGACGATTTAAGATGGGTAAGAATTTTATTCAATGAAGATGTTTTTGGGATTTCAATTTCATATGAGTTTTGGTTAAAGTAGTAATAACAGAAATGGTTAAAAGTTAGGCTGCTCTCCAATATCGCCACACCGAATCCTGGTATTCATTAGTAAGCCTAAAATAAAACAATAAAACAACCAGCAAGTCAGCAACTCCATAAGCAGTGGCTCTCCGGGTGAATAAGCTAGGTTCGAATCCCGAGAGAGGATTTAGACAAATGCCATTTAATCCACGGTACCTTTGTTAAACAGGACAGTGAAATATGTAGTAGGTACCTGGCAGTTAGCTGAGGGTGGCGAGTAGAAAATGTTATGAAAGTAGCTGCCTCACTCCTAAAAACTTACTGAGAAGATCAGAATGAAAATTTTTAGTGTCATTTCAGTTGTAAAATTAGTTCATTTATTATAGCGGCTATTGCTTTCATGTACGGCATTTGGCGAAGTCAAAGGATCATTTTCACCTATACCTAAATTTTTACCTACATTGATCAACATTCAGGTTGCATGAAACTCAAAAAGTTTGCAAAATTCTTCAGCCTTGGCAATTCATCTTGACGTCACGTCACGGTGATATATGGCAGACGTTGTTGCGTGAGAAAGAATGACAATGACGTCAAATATTCAGTCTTGTGAAAGCAAGACGAAAATCATTCTAAGTTTATATTAATATCATTGCGTTTTTCATGACAAAAGGATTAAACCGCGAGATGTTTTATTTTGCGGTAATGTGAGTGACTACTGTTTTATATATATATATATATATATATATATATATATTATATATATATATATATATATATATATATATATATATATAGTGTTTTTACGTTGCATGGAACCAGTGGTTATTCAACAACGGGACCAACGGCTTTAAGTGACTTCCGAACCACGTCAAGAGTAAACGTCTATCACCAGAAATACACATCTCTCACTCCTAAATGGAATAGCCGAGAATCGAACCCGCGACCACCGAGGTGAGAAGCAAACACCAAACCAACCACGCCACTGAGGCGCTTTTAAGTAACTATTGATGCGTGTGAACTTTATTCGTCAAAGCTTTCACGGTTGAATGTACACACGCATTAAATATACACATGAAAACAGAATACCCGCTGGCGTTTGACGTGACGTCCTGAGAGTGATAAATATACAACGTATTTCAAAACCAAGGACATTTTCCACAAAACTGAAATTTATTAGTATTATATATTATTGTTGTTTCGTGTCTAGAGGTCAGATACCTAAATCTCTAGAGTTGACATCCATTGCAAGCGACATCCGAGAGGAGTTCCACTGGACAATTATAGCTTACTGGTAAGGGAATCAACCGAACGTATTCGGATAGTCACAGGTCTGCTATTTCTGCGCAAAATAGACCATTGAAATCCTTACTTTGCGTAAGGTAATTTTTCTTACGATGTCAGCGTAGCTTATGGTACAGATTCATTCTTAATTGGTTATGTCCACGATTTTTGTTATTTTTCTCTATTTAGTTTTTAGCCGTATAGAAAGCGAGTGTTTTGCACAATGATGACGTGAATTTTTCTGTTGAGTTTGTCTCTCGACTTTCGTTTCGTTAGTTGTCTAGAATTGCTTCTAAACTGAGCAAAATATGACAGATATATTGTCGAATTTACAGGTTTCATCATTTATCAAGGATATTTACTCTTAAATCTGTCACCTCAAAGTACAATTATTATTATTATTATTATTATTATTATTATTATTATTATTATTATTATTATTATTATTATTATTATTATCACTGTCCTCCAATTCGACTGGGCGTATTTATAGTGTGGGGTTCCGGGTTGCATCCTGCCTCCTTAGGAGTCCACCACTTTTCTCATTATGTGCGCTTTTTCCAGGAGCACACACTTTTGCATGAGTCCTGGAGCTGCTTCAGCCTCTAATTTTTCCAGATTCCTTTTCAAGTATCTTGGAATCGTGCCTAGTGTTCCTGTGATTATGGGTACAATTTCCACTGGCATATCCCATATCCTTCTTATTTCTATTTTCAGGTTTTGATACTTATCCATTTTCTCCCTTTCTTTCTCTTGAACTCTGGTGTCCCATGGTATTGCGACATCAATGAGTGATACCTACGTCTAGATTTTGGTTGTTATTATTATTATTATTATTATTATTATTATTATTTATTATTATTATTATTATTATTATTATTATTAAAGCCCAGCTTTCAGTAAGGAGTTATTGTCCATAGTCTTCTTCGTATATTTTTTCCCAGGCAGTTTGGAGCTGGGAAAATGGCCGAAGAAAAGCACTATAGGAGATTCACATCACCCGTGCATCTAATGTCTAGGCCAGTCCCTTACGACGCTCCTGATTGGCTGTTGATAAGCCAATCACAGGCCTGGAAACTTCCAGTCTCTCGAGAGAGTTCACATAGGCAGGAATATGTTTAACCGCTCCTGAGGGATACGTCTATCAGGAGAGGTGGAACATAGATCCTACCCATGTGAACTCTCGAGAGAGGCTGAGAGTTTTCAACCCTGTGATTGGCTTACAACAGCCAATCAGGAGCGTCGTAAGGGATTGGCCTAGACGTCAAATGCACGGTTGATGTGAATCTACTATAGCTGAAACCGCCCCCCCCCCCCCCCCGCCCCACCTCTACACTTCGGTCCAAAACAAACCATTTCATGAACTGCTTTGGAAATCTTAATTCAATAAATTTTACTTTGCGTTTTTCGTGCACCTAGTCAAGGAGTTTTCCATTTTCTCAGTCATAATAGTTAATTTTTCAAAGACTAAGGAGGAAAACTGGTAATGCTAAACTGAAACCCATTAAAATGAATTTGAAGAGTTAGCAGAACAGCTTCTACAAATTTAGAGTGCATTGTTGTTATTAGCAAACATATGTATATAGAATTTATGTATGAAGATTCGTAAAAGAATTTAAGTCTACGGGCACACCCAGCCTCGCTTCAACGGGCGAACAGGCTCCGTTTCAGGGAATCCCTTCTCACCCCCACCCCCTTCTGAGGGTGGGGGAAGTAGGATGAAACCCCATTATAAACCATCTTAGGGGTCCCCACTAAAACCCAACCCTGCCAAGTTTCATGCCCACCGGACCAGCCGTTTTGGCCGTGATTGAATGAACAGACGGACAGACAGACATTAGGCCCATTATAGTAAGATTAGCCTATTATTTGCAGGAAGAAGATCCTCTTTTAAACAAGTTCTGTTGAAGAGGTGGTTTTATTTAACGGATTAATCTCCTATAGGATTTTATCTATTTTTCTTAGAAGTCGTTTTTCGGGTTCAGCGATGTTGGATAATGTTCATAATACTGAAAGAAAAAGGGCAGCTTGGGTGTAGAAATAATTCTATTCAGGGAAATAATCGCAGGGGAAAGATAGCAGAGAAATTATCCGTAGGCTTTCAATACATTGCTACTACTGCTATACTTCTAAAACTCCTACAGTCAGTAAGGAGCTGAATCACAGATTTCCTAGACGATTATTTCCCCGAATAGAATTATTTATACGCCCCAGTTGTCCTATTTTTTCAAGTATGAACATCGGCCAGTTATCAGTTATTGTCTGGCATCGCTGGGCCCGAAAAACAAATGATAAGAAACAGCAAAATTCCTATACGAGTTTAATTTGCTAAATGCAGCCATCCTTTTTAAACAGATATTATTATTATCATCACCACCACCACCATCATCATCATCATCATCATCATCATCATCATCATCATTATTATTATTATTATTATTATTATTTATTATTATTATTATTATTATTATTATTCATGACCTGTCTATAATTACGTAAACCAAGCTAAGCAAATATTTCTTTGCAAAGTAAGCTTCCAGAGACTGAAATATTTACGTGTTAAAACAGAGAAAAAAAAAGCCCATATAAGAGAAATTATCATTCGAATACAGATTTAGTGATAAATGAATAAAATCCAAATTGATGAGGAGGAACTCTCCTTAACCTGCGAGCGTCAGAATTATCAACTCCTCTGGCAGAGAGAACTTACAATTAAGTGTTCGAAGTGTCTCGATATTTCATCAAGAACGTAAACACCTTTCTATTCCTTCTTGTGATAAACGTGTACTAGCTTGGAATGACGAGAATGAGCACATACTAAAGTGGACCGCTGCAGCCTCTACGGGTGTCAGAGCGAGTGCGCTTGCGCGCGTGTGTGGCTGTTTGAAAGAGAGAGGTCCACAGGTCAGTCATGTCTCATTCTACCATCGCGCGGGGAAGGGAACATATCGTCCTCTCAGTGGCTCCTGTGACCAGGGCGAGTGTGGTGGATTAGTCTTGACGTAATATTATTATTAATTTAAATAGAAAATGCAAGTTTGAGAAACAACAAATTCCTGGAGACGTCTCTCCATAACAGTAATTGATTGTTGGCTTACATTATATTTCTGGACCGTGAAACTACTTCGATCTTGAATAATCTCGACAGTTTCTGAGTTATTTCAAACATCTGAAACACAGTCGGGTCAAAAATGCGGAAAGAAAGTTTCATAACACTGCAACAACCCTTACACAATAATAATAATAAAAAAAAACTGTGAAAATTAATCTATTGAAATCTATTCTACCGCGCCCAGATTTCCATTTATTCCTTACAGACGGTAGTACTAGTACTATTAGTAGTCGTAGCAATGTATTGAAAACCTATCGACAATTTCCCGGATGTTTTTCATATTATTATAATTCAAGAAGAAAGCCGATTCTTATGATTACTATATCCTTTAAATTATCATTATGATAATTATAAATAACCATGAAGTGGTTTTGCCAACAGAGGACAAAAACATTCGAGGGTGCTGCAAAGAACTTTTTGTACTGCCTACAGTACGGCGTACATTCAGGAAAGTGGCTTCGGAATATTTCGTAATCTCACTTGTGTGGAATTCTGCATCATTTTGAACCCTTTGCTTGCATACAGTTCGACGTCTCGTAGTGGAATCCATAAATTTTATGGAATTCATCACGAGAAATCTTTGATAGTGTGGAATTCTTCCCATTACAAATTCTGAATGATGTGAAATCTTCAATTACGGAGAATTATTGATTCTGTGGAATATGTTATTTTGTGTAATTCTTCATATTCTGAGATTTAATTCCAGCAAAGTCTTGTGTGGTATCCTTATTTTTTGAATTTTATATAGAATCCTCAATATTTTGGAAATTTTTATGATATCGAATTTGCCATGATGTGGAATCAATTGTTATCATTTGAATTTTTAAAAAATTAGAGATTCTGGTGGATAATGAATTCCTTATTTTGTGAATTCATGAATCACTTTGAATTACTGTTGGAATTCATAAATGAGGGGAATCTTTAACTGTGTTGAATTCTAAATCATATGGTATAACTGAGAACTGAAAGTCAGCTCAGTGGCTGGTTGAACTTCACTTATAAAAAATATGTATGGTAACTTGTATAGAAACCTGAGCTTTAGAAGTAGTTGTAAAGAACAATCTTTAATGTTTCGTATATTAGTACTCTCTCTCTCTCTCTCTCTCTCTCTCTCTCTCTCTCTCTCTCTCTCTCTCTCTCTCTCTCTCTCTCTCTCTAAAAATATCAGAAAGAGCAAGCAGAGGTAGATTAATAGTGCCCAAAACTATACCAGGAAAAATAAGGAAAGCACACAGGACATTAATCCACTACGCACCAGCATCGATAATGCAGCGTCTATTCAATGCGTTGCCAGCTCATCTGAGGAATATATCAGGAGTGAGCGTAGATGTGTTTAAGAATAAGCTCGACAAATATCTAAACTGCATCCCAGACCATCCAAGATTGGAAGATGCAAAATATACCGGAAGATGTACTAGCAACTCTCTGGTAGACATTAGAGGTGCCTCACACTGAGGGACCTGGGGCAACCCGAACAAGATGTAAGGTCTGTAAGGTAAGGTCTCTCTCTTGCAATATTATTAAGACAAAGTGTAGATACAGGCAAGATTTATGATGAGCACAAATTAGCATATATCACCCCTACTTTCAAAAGTGGATCAAGACTAGAGGCAAGTAATTATAGGCCTGTGAGTCTAACATCACATATTATGAAAGTGTATGAAAGGGTAATGAAGAAAAATCATTATGAAACATTTAATAAAAAATAATTTGTTTAATATAGGACAACACGGTTTCGTACCCGGAAAAAGTACACAAACCCAACTGTTAGTCCACCGTGAGAACATATTCAAAAATATGAAAAGCGGAAATGAAACAGATGTGGTTTATCTAGACTTTGCAAAAGCTTTTGACAAAGTAGACCATAATATATTAGCAAAGAAAATTAGAAAACACAAATATCGTAGGATAAAGTAGGAAGATGGTTAAAAGAATTTTTACACAACAGAAAACAGATAGTTATTGCAAACGATGAGAAATCGGATGAAAACCAAGGTAATATCCGGTGTGCCACAAGGTAACGGTGCTAGCTGCAATATTGTTTGTTATTATGATTGAAGACATAGACAGTAATGTTAAGGATTCGGTAGTGAGTAGTTTCGCTGATGACACAAGAATAAGTAGAGAAATTACTTGTGATGAAAGATAGGAACGCTCTACAAAGAGACCTTAACAAAGTATATGATTGGGCAAGAGGTAAAATAGGATGGTATTTAACTCTGATAAATTTGAATCAATAAATTATGGAGACAGAGAAGGAAAGCTATATGCATATAGGGGACCTAATAATGAGACAATCACAAATAAGGAAGTAGTTAAAGACCTTGGTGTGATGATGAATAGGAACATGTTATGCAATGATCAAATAGCCATTCTGTTGGCAAAATGTAAAGCAAAAATGGGAATGTTGTTACGGCACTTCAAAACAAGAAAAGCTGAACACATGATTATGCTTTATAAAACATATGTTCGTAGTCCACTTGAATATTGCAATATGATATGGTACCCACACTATCAAAAGGATATTGCACAAATAGAGAGTGTACAAAGGTCCTTTACAGCTAGAATAGAAGAAGTTAAGGACCTAGACTACTGGGAAAGACTACAATCCTTAAAATTTATATAGTCTAGAAAGGAGAAGAGAACGCTACATGATAATTCAGGCATGGAAACAGATAGAAGGAATAACAGAAAAATATCATGGACTAAAAATATCAGAAAGAGCAAAGCAGAGGTAGATTAATAGTGCCCAAAACTATACCAGGAAAAAATAAGGAAAGCACACGAGAACAGTTATCCACTA
>NC_061107.1:143705308-143749081 GCF_015104395.2 Macrobrachium nipponense
TTGAGTGAGAAAATTCGCACTGAGGCAATTATCGTAAGAGAGTTGTTTATGCGCACAAGTAAAAGCTACTATTGACCTCCCTTTAATAGGAAACGAAGAGCGTAGGCGGTTTCTCCCGCAGGGGGGGGGGGGCGGGGGGGGGGGGGGGGGGTGGGGATGTGGGAGAGAGAGAAAGAGAGAGAGAGAGTTTGGGGACTTGAGGGGTATACATCAACTAACAGAATTCATCGAAAGATTTAGAGAGAGAGAGAGAGAGAGAGAGAGAGAGAGAGAGAGAGAGAGAGAGAATTTGGGACTTGAGGGGTATACATCAACTAACAGAATTCATCGAAAGATTTAGAGAGAGAGAGAGAGAGAGAGAGAGAGAGAGAGAGAGAGAGAGAGAGATAACCAAGGGTACTTGACCTAAACTCAGCCCTATCATATGGTCTTACAGATTAAGAGTTAAAGTGCGCTTGACCCAGTTAGACTAATTAAAAAATATAATAAAAATAAATATAATTTTATAGATACGAGTATTTCTAATCAGAACAATTTAACGTCAACTTTACGTTAAATCAAAATTGAAATGATTCATATTTTGCTATAACGAAAAAAACATATGATTTCAGCTCTGCTAGGTGTGTGTAGAGAGAGAGAGAGAGAGAGAGAGAGAGAGAGAGAGAGAGAGAGAGAGTACTAATATACGAAAAATTAAAGATTGTTCTTTACAACTACTTCTAAAGCTCAGGTTTCTATACAAGTTACCATACATATTTATTATAAATGAAGTTTAACCAGTTCTCAGTTATACCGCATGATTTAGAATTCCACGCAGTTAAAGATTCCCCTCATTTATGAATTCCAACAGTAATTCAAAGTGATTCATGAATTCACAAAATTAGGAATTCATTATCCACCAGAGTTTCTAATTTTTGAAAAATTCTAATTATAAAAATTGATTCCACATCATGGCAAATTCGATATAATAAAAATTTCCAGAATATTGAGGATTCTTTATAAAATTCAAAAAATAAGGATACCACACAAGAATTTGCTGGAATTAAATCTCAGTATATGAAGAATTACACAAAATAACATATTCCACAGAATCAATAATTCTCCGTAATTGAAGATTTCACATCATTCAGAACTTGTAATGTGAAGAATTCCGCACTATCAAAGATTTCTCGTGATGAATTCCATAAAATTTATGGATTCCACTACGAGACGTCGAACTGTATGCAAGCAAAGGGTTCAAAATGATGCAGAATTCCACACAAGTGAGATTACGAAATATTCCGAAGCCACTTTCCTGAATGTGCGGCGTACTGTAGGCAGTACAAAATGTTCTTTGCAGCAACCTCGAATGTTTTTGTCTTCTGTTGGCAAAACCACTTCATGGTTATTTATAATTATCATAATGATAATTTAAAGGATAAAGTAATCATAAGAATCGGCCTTCTTCTTGAATTCTGAAAATGTCATGAAAAACATCCGGGAAATTATCGATAGGTTTTCAATACATTGCTACGACTACTAAAATAGTACTAGTACTATACCGTCAGTAAGGGATAAATGGAAATCTGGGCGCGGTACAATAGATTTCAATAAGGATTAATTTTCAAAGTTTTTTATTATTACTATTGTGTAGGGGTTGTTGCAGAGGAAGAGGTTATGTTATGAAACTTTCTTTCTGCATTTTTGACCCGACTGTGTTTCAGATGTTTAAACTAACTCCGAAACTGTCGAGATTATTCAAGATCGAAGTAGTTTCACGGTCCAGAAATATAATGTAAACCAACAATGAATTACTGTTGTGGAGAGACGTCTCCAGGAATTTGTTGTTTCTCAAACTTGCATTTTCTATTTAAATTAATAATAATATTACGTCAAGACTAATCCACCACACTCGCCCTGGTCACAGGAGCCACTGAGAGGACGATGTGTTCCCTTCCCGCGCGATGGTAGAGTGAGACATGACTGACCTGTGGACCTCTCTCTTTCAAACAGCCACACACGCGCGCAAGCGCACTTGCTCTGACACCCGCAGAGGCTGCAAAGGTCCACTTTAGTATGTGCTCATTCTCGTCATTCCAAGCTAGTACACATTTATCACAAGAAGGAATAGAAAGGTGTTTACGTTCTTGATGAAATATCGAGACACTTCGAAGACTTAATTGTAAGTTCTCTCTGCCAGAGGAATTGATAATTCTGACGCTCGCAGGTTAAGGAGAGTTCCCTCCTCATCAATTTGGATTTTATTCATTTATCACTAAATCTGTATTCGAATGATAATTTCTCTTATATGGGCTTTTTTTTTTTCTCTGTTTTAACACGTAAATATTTCAGTCTCTGGAAGCTTACTTTGCAAAGAAATATTTGCTTAGCTTGGTTTACGTAATTATAGACAGGTCATGATAATAATAATAATAATAATAATAATAATAATAATAATAATAATAATAATGATGATGATGATGATGATGATGATGATGATGATGATGGTGGTGGTGATGATAATAATAATATCTGTTTAAAAAGGATGGCTGCATTTAGCAAATTAAACTCGTATAGGAATTTTGCTGTTTCTTATCATTTGTTTTTCGGGCCCAGCGATGCCAGACAATAACTGATAACTGGCCGATGTTCATACTTGAAAAAATAGGACAACTGGGGCGTATAAATAATTCTATTCGGGGAAATAATCGTCTAGGAAATCTGTGATTCAGCTCCTTACTGACTGTAGGAGTTTTAGAAGTATAGCAGTAGTAGCAATGTATTGAAAGCCCACGGATAATTTCTCTGCTATCTTTCCCCTGCGATTATTTCCCTGAATAGAATTATTTCTACACCCAAGCTGCCCTTTTCTTTCAGTATGAACATTATCCAACATCGCTGAGCCCGAAAAACGACTTCTAAGAAAAATAGATAAAATCCTATAGGAGATTAATCCGTTAAATAAAACCACCCCTTCAACAGAACTTGTTTAAAAGAGGATCTTCTTCCTGCAAATAATAGGCTAATCTTACTATAATGGGCGTAATGTCTGTCTGTCCGTCTGTCATTCAATCACGGCCAAACGGCTGGTCCGGTGGGCATGAAACTTGGCAGGGTTTTAGTGGGGACCCCTAAGATGGTTTATAATGGGGTTTCATCCTACTTCCCCCACCCTCAGAAGGGGGTGGGGGTGAGAAGGGATTCCCTGAAACGGAGCTGGTTCTGCCCGTGAAGCGAGGCTGGTTGTGCCCGTAGACTTAATTACTTTACGAATCTTCATACATAAATTCTATATACATATGTTTGCTAATAACAACAATGCACTCTAAATTTGTAGAAGCTGTTCTGCTAACTCTTCAAATTCATTTTAATGGGTTTCAGTAGCATTACAGTTTTCCTCCCTTTAGTCTGAAAAATAATATTATGACTGAGAAAATGGAAAACTCCTTGACTAGGTGCACGAAAACGCAAAGTAAAATCTATTGAATTAAGATTTCCAAAGCAGTTCATGAAATGGTTTGTTTTGGACCGAAGTGTAGGGTGGGGCGGGGGGGGGGGTGGGGGGGCCGGTTTCAGCTATAGTAGAGTTCACATCAACCGTGCATTTGACGTCTAGGGCCAATCCCTTACGACGCTCCTGATTGGCTGTTGATAAGTCAATCACAGGGTTGAAAACTCTCAGCCTCTCTCGAGAGTTCACATGGGTAGATCTATGTTCCACCTCTCCTGATAGACGTACCCTCAGGAGCGGTTAAACATATTCCTGCCTATGTGAAACTCTCTCGAGAGACTGGAAGTTTCCAGGCCTGTGATTGGCTTATCAACAGCCAATCAGGAGCGTCGTAAGGGACTGGCTAGACATTAGATGCACGGGTGATGTGAATCTCCTATAGTGCTTGTTCTTCGGCCATTTCCCAGCTCCAAACTGCCTGGGAAAAAATATACGAAGAAGACTATGGACAATAACTCCTTACTGAAAGCTGGGCTTTAATAATAATAATAATAATAATAATAATAATAATTAATAATAATAATAATAACAACCAAAATCTAGACGTAGGTATCACTCATTGATGTCGCAATACCATGGGACCCAGAGTTCAAGAGAAAGAAAGGGAGGAAAAATGGATAAGTATCAAAACCTGCAAATAGAAATAAGAAGGATATGGGATATGCCAGTGGAAATTGTACCCATAATCACAGGAACACTAGGCACGATTTCCAAGATACTTGAAAAGGAATCTGGAAAAATTAGAGGACTGAAGCAGCTCCAGACTCATGCAAAAGTGTGTGCTCCTGGAAAAAGCGCACATAATGAGAAAAGTGGTGGGACTCCTAAGGATGGCAGGATGCAACCCGGAACCCCACACTATAAATACGCCCCAGTCGAATTGGAGGACAGTGATAATAATATAATAATAATAAGAATAATAATAATAATAATAATAATAAGAATAATAATAATAATAATAATTGTACTTTGAGGTGACAGATTTAATGAGTAAATATCCTTGATAAATGATGAAACCTGTAAATTCGACAATATATCTGTCATATTTTGCTCAGTTTAGAAGCAATTCTAGACAACTAACGAAACGAAAGTCGAGAGACAAACTCAACAGAAAAATTCACGTCATCATTGTGCAAAACACTCGCTTTCTATACGGCTAAAAACTAAATAGAAAAATAATAAAATCGTGGACATACCAATTAAGAATGAATCTGTACCATAAGCTACGCTGACATCGTAAGAAAAATTACCTTACGCAAAGTAAGGATTTCAATGGTCTATTTTGCGCAGAAATAGCAGACCTGTGACTATCCGAATACGTTCGGTTGATTCCCTTAACCAGTAAGCTATAATTGTCCAGTGGAACTCCTCTCGGATGTCGCTTGCAATGGATGTCAAATCTAGAGATTTAGGTATCTGACCTCTAGACACGAACAACAATAATATAATATACTAATAAATTTCAGTTTTGTGGAAAATGTCCTTGGTTTTGAAATACGTTGTATATTTATCACTCTCAGGACGTCACGTCAAACGCCAGCGGGTATTCTGTTTTCATGTGTATATTTAATGCGTGTACTTCAACCGTGAAAGCTTTGACGAATAAAGTTCACACGCATCATTAGTTACTTAAAAGCGCCTCAGTGGCGTGGTTGGTTTGGTGTTTGCTTCTCACCTCGGTGGTCGCGGGTTCGATTCTCGGCTATTCCATTTAGGAGTGAGAGATGTGTATTTCTGGTGATAGACATTTACTCTTGACGTGGTTCGGAAGTCACTTAAAGCCGTTGGTCCCGTTGTTGAATAACCACTGGTTCCATGCAACGTAAAAACACCATAAAAAAGAAAACAAAACAGTAGTCACTCACATTACCGCAAAATAAAACATCTCGCGGTTTAATCCTTTTGTCATGAAAAACGCAATGATATTAATATAAACTTAGAATGATTTTCGTCTTGCTTTCACAAGACTGAATATTTGACGTCATTGTCATTCTTTCTCACGCAACAACGTCTGCCATAATATCACCGTGACGTGACGTCAAGATGAATTGCCAAGGCTGAAGAATTTTGCAACTTTTTGAGTTTCATGCAACCTGAATGTTGATCAATGTAGGTAAAAATTTAGGTATAGGTGAAAATGATCCTTTGACTTCGCCAAATGCCGTACATGAAAGCAATAGCCGCTATAATAAATGAACTAATTTTACAACTGAAATGACACTAAAAATTTTCATTCTGATCTTCTCAGTAAGTTTTTAGGAGTGAGGCAGCTACTTTCATAACATTTTCTACTCGCCACCCTCAGCTAACTGCCAGGTACCTACTACATATTTCACTGTCCTGTTTAACAAAGGTACCGTGGATTAAATGGCATTTGTCTAAATCCTCTCTCGGGATTCGAACCTAGCTTATTCACCCGGAGAGCCACTGCTTATGGAGTTGCTGACTTGCTGGTTGTTTTATTGTTTTATTTTAGGCTTACTAATGAATACCAGGATTCGGTGTGGCGATATTGGAGAGCAGCCTAACTTTTAACCATTTCTGTTATTGCTACTTTAACCAAAACTCATATGAAATTAAGATCCCCAAAACATCTTCATTGAATAAAATTCTTACTCATCTTAAATCGTCTTTACATAAAATTGTGAATACTACGGTCAACGTGCAACGAACTCTTAAATTCTCAATTCACTTCTTCTTTTTCCCAGCAGTTATCCCCTGTTCGGGGTCGCCGTTTCTAACGAGTCTCTTCCGTCTACCTCTGTCCCGTGTCATTTCCTCCCATACTCCCTTCTCTCTCATATCGTCTCTAATGCAATCTCTCCACCTGGTCGTAGGTCTTCCTCTATCCTTCTTGTTCCATCCAACTCCACGTCCATCACTTCTCTTGCCATGTGTTGCTCTTCTCTTCTCATCAGGTGGCCATACCATCTTAACCTTGCCTCTTGCACTTCCTTTGATGCAGCAGTGATATTGTCAAAAACATTTTCCAGTTGAAACGTCAGATGCTATACTCTGTTTTTTTTTCCACCTGTGGTGTTTTCGCATGGTAACACTGCGTCCCAGGCTTTAGATAGTTACATTTAGCTTATTCACCAATAATTTCGAATATTAATGGTGTAATTCGCATACTGTAAATTATTAAAACACTTTAAAGTTGCAAATGTACACCCAGATATCCTTTTATTTACCTAAAACTTATACATAGCGTAACTATCTAAAGCCCGGGACGCAGTGTTACCATACGTAAACAACACAGGCGGGTGGACAGATGGAAAAAAAATGGTTCTAGAAAATGTCACCATCTTTCTTCACTAATTTGAAAAATTCATTTGAAAAATCACACAACGGAACAATACATAGTCAGAGTTGTATTTAAGGGGAATATTTAGAAAAATCTAGCCATACAAAATTTTAATCTTTGATAGTACATTTAATTATTTACCAAGGGATACACGCGTAACATTGACTACTTCCAGGAACTGAAGAAAAGTTAATGTAAGCATATGCGCGTTAATATAAGTTAGGGAATTAAATGTAGCAAAAAACATAAGGCAACGGTGTTATGGATCAACCATATTTCCCTGTTAATAACTTAATTATTGGCAAGCTGTTCTACGTAGGAGATGGATTGGTCCCGGATCATCTTTGGAAGAAATAGTAAAACCCATAAAAATTTCAATAAAAACAGCTAGCGAACATAACCAAAATATATACAAAGATAAAATCAATTTAATGAAAATTCAATAATCGGTACAGTAGTAATGACGTAGAAGACATGCAGTACTACGTTGTAAGGAATATCTATAGGTGTAGAAATCAGTAAAAATTAAAAGAATGCTTCAGAGAATAAACGAAAGGGGCCCAGATAAAGTAAAAACGGATGGCAAATATAGTTAACTCATCCATAGATAAAAGCTGTAGTAAGATGATGATAGGGGAGTGCCAGCATTTTGTATGCTGCAGTGGCAGTATAGTAATGAAACTACGCAAAAAAAAAAAAAAATAAATAAATAATAAAATAAAATAAAATAAATTAAAACAAATAAAAAATAAATAGAATAAAAAAAGAACGGGAAAAAATAGTTTAGCAAAGTTTACATGACAATACTGAAAGTAAGATGGAGTTTATGATCTGAAATAGAGTCTTTATCCAGCCACTCGAGGGATATAAAGAACAATTTTTGTAAAGCTTACCCTTAGCAGCAACAGTAACAAGAAAAACCTCCTGAAGCCAGCTTGAAAACAAGAAAATTACTTGGCTTTTGCAAATTAAAGAGTATACGAAGTTAAATTTAAAAGTAAGGGAAATTTAACTGATGAAAAGAGAGGAATAAAAGGAAAATAAAAAGATTGGGGGAAAAACAAGGAAAAGAGGGATAAATGAGAAGCCAACACTAAAAATCTAAGCAATTTAAGAAAAATAAGAAAGAACCTTGGTACAGTAACACCAAAAAACTATACTGATTAGTAGAGATAGACTGAACATGCTAGAACTTAATGATAGAAACATATTAAAGGGGGAGATGGTGAAGCTTTACATTATGAGGAAAGGGCTGAAAACGTCGATTATTTCTTACTTCGTGAAACAGCCATAATCATTCATAGGTTTGTCTAAGAATCATACTGAAAATAGAAAAGAATTTATCAAAAACATGTGGCGCCATAGAGAATATGTATACGCATACCTTCAGGTACAACAAAGGCAGTATGGAAAGAGAAAGAAAGCCTTCTCAAAAGCACAACCCCATGACTACTACTACTACGGCTTCGTGTAATGTAACAAATATTGGCAGATTACCCGTGTTCTTTTTACGAAACAATGCACCCGTTCCATTACAAAGCCTGTTTGAATATTTCTCGAAATGTTGAGACGTGTACAAAAAGTAAGTATATAGCCTAGGTATTTGATTCAGTTGATGTCTGCTACGTGAATCTAGCTTAGGCCTGGGTAGTGTTTGAGTGCCGGGTGTGGCTACCTAAGGCTATTGTTAGCAAAGAATGCTACGCTAACAGTCATAAATTCTTACTGTTCAAATAACACAGTTGTAAAGTAACATTATCAATAACCTTTACAGATTTAAATAACACCAATGACTAGACACAGTTACTGATGATTTCTCTTTTGGTATTTTCTTTTCCTGTCCCACTCCACCTAAGGCGTGTGCTGCCTGCAAATTCATGTCATAGCTACTACTATCTATTAGCTAGCCACTATACTTATACCTAGGTACTCTGTCTTTTTCCATTTGTCCATCCGCCTGTGGTGTATGCGCATGGTAACACTGCGTCCAGGGCTTTAAATAGTAGGGTAAATAACCGTAGGGTCCAGAATGGACCATGTTCGATCAGCGTGTACAATCCCCAAAAAAGTACATTATAACGCGTCCTGACACCGGAGATGGGCATCAGTCGCGACTTGTTGTTGGTGAGAAACGGAGCTAAAGACCTCTACTCTCCTTTCGAAGTAAGTATTTTTTCTCCAAAGTTAGAAATTAGGCCAATTTTAAGATTTAAACAGAGGGTACTGAAAAGGGCGTCCACGGCAGTGGAAATCTCACTAAAACACTTTAGAAATTTTTACTTACAACTAAAAATGTTTCGAAGATTGACGCCATCTCGATGTTTCCGGAGTCGCTTGTGTCAAAAAACTTTCCATTTCCTGTGATAAATCCGTACACCACTTGTACCCACAGACGCTGGGGCACTTTTCATCACAACAATCGAAACACGGTTTCTCACCAAAAACAAGTTAGGAGTAAACAGCTGTTTTGGTAGAAGATGACGAGAAGCGTGCTCTTAGCTAATTTTTAAATAAATAGTAACACATCAATATTTTACATATTTATGATGATTATTTGAAAATATTCGTTATTGAAAAAGTAACTCGACTCTGACTCAAATTTAAGTAATTATTTTTCTGAATTAGAACGTTCTTTTAAGTTCTGTATTATGACGTCACGACATCTTGACTTTCGTACCTATTGTAAATAATTGCTATACTCAACTGTCTTGCAGAACAGTTTACCAGTTATTCATGCAGATTGTTATCAGCTATTCATGTAATTGTTATAATCGTAATGCGCATCTATATCTTTATTATTTACTTTTTGGATATATGAAGATGTTTTTACTGCCGGATTACCGCCGTAGTGTGACGCAATCGTTTTTCGGTCCCTGGGCCTCTCTGTTTTCGCACATAAGAAATTATGGGGCCGAATTTATTGCAATGACCAGAAAGTCGTTACAAGAGGAAAGTTAGCATTGAGGGGCATATGTTTTGACTGAGAAAAATACAAATTTATTCAATAGCTAGCTTGTAAAAAATACTTGGTTATAAAAATTGATTGACAACTAAGCAGCATGTCTACTATGGGTTTCAGAGACAGTGCAAGCACGTTTTTGGGCAATACCTATCTCTGTAACGAAAACTCGTAATAGAACGAGATTTTGCTTTAGTGCATACAACCCAGTGCCGTAATTTATAAGGGTATCGTGAATCACTAATCGTAAAGAATAACGTCACTTGTCCCTTGTACCAAGAGACCAAAACTCCATTATGCAGAAATGGATATGAACACGCGTAAAAAGCTCCACCTACCTCCACCCCCCCCCCCCCTTCCTCGCCACCCCTTTCCTTCTCTGTTCCTGTGCCTCCCTTTCTCTCTCTCTCTCTCTCTGTTGCCATACGGTTTGTGTTGACCCTCCAAACTGGGTATAAGACTACGTATACACAAAACGTTGAAATTGGTGAAATTAGGCTATGTATTGGAAGTATATATACATAAATATTAAAGCAATTTTATCATTATTGCATTACTATGACAAACTAGAATTCATGAAACAGTTAATAATAAATGAAACGGCGTATGTGTGAAGCCTCCACTAATGTGGCAACGATGATTTGCCATTCTTAGCATGCAAACATTAAAGCATGCAAACATTAAAGGTTACATTTATTTCTGGCATACGATTATTAAAGAAATTCAAAAAACTAATATAGACTGAAATCAATGAAAAGTGCTAGCAAAAACAAAAAAGCAAAAAAAAAAAAAATATGTATATAATTCAGTTATCCGTAGTCGTTCCTCTATGCACGTATCCGTAATCGTTCCTCTATGGTTTTCGGCAGCCAGATGTACGAAAACGTTAGAAACATTTGATTGTATCTACTTTAGAAATATCTGTAATTTTTCGGGGTAATTTGGTTGCAAAAAAGGGATAATATACATGAATTATATCAAAATTTTTTAAATAACAAAGTAAATTTAAACTAAATAATGAGTAAAGTAAACAATTTAGGGAATAAAACTTTGCAGTTTCGTCGTCTGTCGTCGTCTGCTGTTCGTAACTGTTTGTGGTGCGCGCGCTTAGAAACCAGGAACAGCAACGGGTTTAAAGTGCAATGTGGAGTGAACTGAGACCAAAATGTGTATAATAACAATCAAATAAGCACTGTGGAGTTTCAGTTGCGATGGCAGTAAGGATAAAAACCACCGATTACAAGGTAAGAATGAATTCAGTTCAAACCATAACTCCGGGAATAACAAGTTTCATACTTTCACTAATATAGGCAACAAAATGTTGTTTTATTGTGCTGATTACAACTGCAATCTTGAGTAAGATCAATAAACGTTACATATATACGCTAACATTGTTCAAATGAGTGCAGGGAAGGCTGGGGAAAGATGGTGGCCGTCACTGATCAGAACCTTCCATGCAAAACGTAGCTGCCATATTGGATTTCAAAACTGCCTTGAAAACATATTTTACGAAGAGCTCACATGCTTATTTTAGTTCATATGGGGCTTTCATATATCACATTATGTTGACGAAACTTCAGTCTTTTAAATGGTATGCTTAGAGTTGCAATTGTATTCTTGTTTCACCAATTAAATATTGAGTGAATAAGACCCGTCCACCGTGATGAGGGTTGGCCTGCCGTGGTGTTTTACCCTAGCTACCTAGGTACTACCTAAATAACGTGACTACTGTGAATTGATTAGGTAGGTTATAAAAAACTTTCAGAAATATTTCTTTTATTAGGTTTTGCCATATCTATGATTTATGACGCTTAGGTAGTGTCAGGTTAAGCCAGGGGAACCCAGAGGGTTGAAGCCAACCTGCTTCTGTTAGACCTCATTGCCCTAGGTTAGGTTAGGTTAGGAAATATTAGATTAGGATATAGTAATATAGATCTACCTCTTAAACTGTTTTGTGAAAGTTTTTGATGTTTTTTCTTGATTTGGCTCAAGTTGATGGTAAACTAGGTAATCACAGATTACCCCTGATTCTAACAATAAGATGCATGAAGCCTTGCAGTCATGAGCTTTTCATTATATTCAGACCTGGGGACCAAAGAGGGAAACTAGGGTTTTTTGGTTGAGGAGAACAAAAACGTAAAGAATAGAGCTGCATAGTAACTTATACTTCCCTCCCTACCTAATAGAGGTAAGGGTGTTTGGTCCTTTCTCATGTGGGATTACTTAAAAGGCTGTGTCTTATGCATATAATACAGTGTAATGTAATTTGATGATATCATTCCCAGGTCTATATTTTCTGTAATTCCCAATTTTGGATGACTACTTAGCATCCAGTGCTACAAATAAGAAAAAACAAAGTGGTTTTTTTTTTGCAATGAAGTTTTTACCAATGAAAATACATATATATTTACTGTTGAATTAGCATATGTGAAATTTATTCATTTAAAAGTTGGACTTCATGAACAAGTCTCATAATCAAGACTTGGATATTTACTTATTCTTGTCATAAGTTTACTTAATCTCAAATTCTGTATCTTAATGCCATATACAAAATTTATTTCAGGATTCTTTCATAAGCAGAGACTTACAAATGCAGCTGTCCAGAAGAAGCGCTCCGAACTCTTTACTAAGGAGGCTAAACGACAGGCAGCTCTTATCACAGATGTGGAAAAGATTGAGGTGAAATATAATGGACAGCCTAATGATTGTACACTTATTATGAATAAAAATATGTCTACGCCATTTAACTGTGCACAACGTAAGTATATAATTGTGAATTTATGAAGTGATATAACATAGCTGCAGTCTTGAGATGGAAGTTAAATTGAATGGATCAAAAAGGTTAATTCTAACACTAAAGTTCATGCAAGGGTTAAGCATGATATATGTAATGCCCTGATGATGATAAAATTTGGGTATGTTATCTGAGAACACTTCAGAACAATACTGAAGTCATTACTAGATGATAAAAATATTAATGTTGTACATAGTTCAACTTACATGCTGTAGGGGATGTGAAAAAACAGAAAGCCTTCATAATACATAAACATAATACATGTATTAGTTGCTTAAAAATGAACATTAAAATAAACATTATCATAATTTTTTAGTCAGTAGGCTGGGCAACTTCCTACTGGGGCTTAATCTTACAGTAAGCGATAAACTTGTAAGAGATGTTTTGATAATGCTATTATATAGTATTTTCTTTCTAGAAAAACTAGGAAATCATATACGAACTTTAGAATAATGTAAGTTCAGTGTACAGGTTGATCATGAATTTATTTTATTACAGATATTGGTCAGGCCATTATGGATAGATCTGTATTAGCAGAAGTAAATGGACAAGTCTGGGACATGCATCGACCCTTGGAGGAAGACTGCACATTATCATTTTTACATTTCAGACAGGTAATATTAATGTAAACTCTTTATGTAGCCTAATCCTGAAAATACTGTACACTTTCTATAATTAAGTTGCCGTTGAAAGCTTTTCACAGTATTTCTTAAAAGAAATGCCTAGTTAGTTCACTATAAAGTCTTGTTAGTCACTATAGTAGTAACTTCAGATGATTCAACTTTCTCTTGGAAAACTTGTGTCATGTGTAATAATTTTAGTATAGCAATTCAGTTCTATTACAACAGACAGGTCATTGCATTCAAAGTATCAGGTGGTGAAAGGATGTGTATCGTTTCATAAACAAAAGCTGCAGGGTGAACTTTAGAGAAACGGAAACTATAGACTAATATTGCTTTCTAGCATGCCAGTCATGAAAGGTAAAACTAAACAGATCCAGTGTAATATGTGCATAGTTTACAGGTAGGAAATAATGACATGCCTTTGCTAAAAATGATATTGTTATGATACAATAAAGTTTTGTACATACTTACCTGGCAGGTATATACTTAGCTTTAGACTCCGTCGTCCCCGACAGAAAGTCAAATTTCGCGGCACACGCTACAGGTAGGTCAGGTGATCTACCGCCCTGCCGCTGGGTAGCAGGACTAGGAACCATTCCCGTTTTCTGATCAGATTTTCTCTTCCACCTGTCTCTTGAGGGGAGGCTGGGTGGGCCATTTAATAGTAAATATCTGCCAGGTAAGTATGTACAAAACTTTATTGTATCATATCAATATCATTTTTGTACATTGAACTTCCCTGTCAGATATATACTTAGCTGATTGGCACCCTTGGTGGTGGGCAAGAGACAGCTAACTACTGAAATAGACAGGAAAACAACATACGTTGTAGGTAAACATAAGAAACCTTGGTTCCTACCAGGTTAGGCAGAAGACTTCATGGCTACTGCCTAGGAGTCTGCTTCGCCTCAAGAGCCTCAGCGAGGTAGTGACCTATGGCTAAGAGTTCTTGTGGGTCTGTCAATGGGGTCTTATCCGCTTACTCGACAGAGCCTGAGGATCTTTGTCAATGGGTGCTAATCCACTTATATGACAAAACACCTTGCCTAATGGCATACTCAAGGAGCACAATACCGATCCCGATCACCTGATCCTAACACCTGGGTTAGTACTAAGATTGAAAGGAGTTATCCCCAACATCCTTTCAAACAACTTAAAAAACACAACACCATATAATTAAAAACTAATTAACTAATTAAGGATCGGTATCAGCTCCCTGTCCCAGCACCGCATCCGCAGATACGTACGGACCAAGAGAGAAGCATTTCTTGTAAGTTACTCTGACATCCTTCAGGTAATGGGAAGCAAAAACAGAATTGCATCTCCAGTACGTGGCAGCTAGAATATCCTTCATTGACATGTTCTTATGAAAGGGTAAAGAAGTTGCAACGGCTTGCACCTCATGTGCTCTAACTCTCAGCTGCTTGAAGGAGTCATCATGGCACTTCTCATGTGCTTCTGAGATAACACTTCTCACAAAGAAGGCCAGGGCGTTCTTCGACATGGGTCTCTTCGGGTCCCTCACAGCACACCAGAGACTCTGTAGGCAACCCTTAAGCTGTTTCTTCCTCTGAAGAACTTTAGCGTCCTGACAGGGCAAAGAGATCTTTCTACCTCCTTCCCTACCAAGGGAGAAAGCCCTTTAACTTCAAAGCTTCTGGGCCAGGAATTAGAAGTGTTCTCGTTCTTTGCCAGAAATAATGGCTGAAAAGAACATACACGTATTGCCGAGTCTCCTTTGAATCCGACATGAGAATCCAATGCATGGAGTTCACTTGTCCTGGCTTGGAGTTGCGAGGGCTGAAGAGCAAAAATACATTTTCCTCGTCAGATCTCTAAAAGAGGCTTGATGAGGAGGTTCAAACTTGTTGGAAGTCAGAAATCTGAGGACTACGTCAAGATTCCAACTAGGTGTACGAGGGGTCCTAATCTTGGTTGTCTCAAAGGACCATATAAGATCATGAAGATCCTTATCCTCCGCTATCTGAAGGCCCCTATTTCTAAAGACAGCGGAGAGCATGCTCCTGTATCCCTTAATAGTAGATACAGCTAAATGTGATTCCTCTCTCAGGAAGAGGAGAAAATCAGCAATGTTGGTCACAGAGGTGTTGGAAGAGGACAGCTTCTTCGACCTACACCATCTACGGAAGACTTCCCACTTCAATCGATATACCCGCAAGGTTGAAGCCCTGCAGGCTCTGGCGATTGCGCTGGCAGCCCTCCGTGAAAAGCCTCTCGCTCTGACAAGTCTTTCGATAGTCGAAAGGCAGTCAGGGAGGGATGACAGAGGCGGGAGGGAGTTTGGTTTTGTATGAACCTCTCCGAAGTGCGGTTGTCTGAGCAGATCTGTCCTTTCGGGAAGAGATCTGGGGAAGTCCACTGTCCATTCCAGTACCTCTGTGAACCAATCTTGTGCGGGCCAAAAGGGAGCTATGAGAGTCATTCTTGTTCCCGTCGAGGCCACAAATTTTCTTATTACAGGCAGTCCCCGGGTTACGACGGGGGTTCCGTTCTTGAGGCGCGTCGTAAGCCGAAAATCGTCGTAAGCCGGAACGACACTTGGAAATATGCCTTAAACTAAGAAAAAGTTAGAGAGACCTTACCTGTGTGACATGCAAGTATATTGCATGATTGTGTAGTGTGGTTATTTCAATGGCAAAGGATGGTTCTTGAAGGTATAATTCTTTATTAAACTCTTGTGACACTATAAAGCACAATGTACTACACTTAATCCTTAGGTTAGATTATACACTAAAACACTATATTATGCACTGTACACTACGTAGTATTTGGTAGATCCTGGAGTACACTAAAATCCCAGTCTGGTAGCTCTGGAAGGTAAAAGTATAAACACAATTTGTACAAAATACTACACAAAGTCCTGAATGCAATATGTAAATTATAGATATCAAGAGTAAGAGATGTAATGTATGTTAATTAATTCCTTACTTTTAGTTTATAATTCCTTACTTTGAGTTATATCAAGAGTAAAAAAGTTAATGTATGTGAATTAATTCCTTACTTTTAGTTTAAAGTTGTCATGCTATGTAACCCTGGATGCACAAAGTCTTATGTGGCCCCATAGCCTACATCATTCAGGGGGTTCTGGAATGTACAAAAATAATTAGTATGTCAGTAAGTACTCTATGCATAGTAAATTACAATTACGTATCATACGTATATGCACCATACAGTGGTTTAATATCACATATATAACATGTATAAAACTTAGTTAATGTATGTTAATTAATTCCTTACCTTTAGTTTAAAGTTGTCGTGCTATGTAACCCTGGATGCACGAAGTCTTATGGTGGCCCCATAGCCTACATCATTCAGGGGGTCTGGAATGTACAAAAAATAATTTGTCAGTAAGTACTCTATGCATAGTAAGTTACATACAGTAATATGCACCATACAGTGGTTTAATATCAACTGGTATGCATAGTAAATGATTGGTCTACACCCCCTGTTCAGCAGGGAGTGTACAGTATGTACGTAATTCATGAGGGACCTTGATCACCTTATCCCATGTGAGAGATCTTGGTCCCCCCCACACTTTTTTTTTTAGTATGTACGTATAAAACTTACTTAATGTATGTTTACTACTATGTATAATTCCTTACCTTTAGTACAGTAGTACATAGTTTACAGTTGTCGTGCTATGTATAGTAACTACCCTGGACAAAGTTTTATGTGGCCCCATAGCCTGCATCATGGAGGGGGTCCTGGTTTTCTGGAATGTACCACAAAAAAAAGTATCAAAGTTAAGTCATGTATGTATGTTTAGTAAGTTACATACAGTAACCATACGTACAGTGGTTTAAAACATGTATGCACATAATCAAACTTGGTTGGAAATTCCTGTAAAAAAAAGTTATGTACGTATGTAATACTACTGTATGTAAAAACCTTACTGTTCATACTTTGTTACACTACATGTTACATGTGATACGTATACTTTCCTGAAGGGTTTTTTTCCATCCAAAAATGGTGCTTCTACTTGTAGTTTATCCCTTGATGACACTTGTAAGTAGTAGTAATTTGTTAGTAACAACCTGGAGTTGTGTGAAAAATGTTGGTTCTGGAAGGAAAAAGTAACAAAATTAGTGTACAAAATATACACTACAGGAAAGTTGTGAATGCAATAGTGTTAATTACTGTAGATATATCAAGAGTACTAAAAGAGTTAATGTATGTTAATTAATTCCTTACTTTTAGTTTAAAGTTGTCGTTCAATGTAACCCTGGATGGACAAAGTCTTATGTGGCCCCATAGCCTACATCATTCAGGGGACTCTGGAATGTACAAAAAATAATTTTGTCAGTAAGTCCTCTATGCAGAGTAAGTTACATACAGTAATATGCACCCATACAGTGGTTTAAATATCACATATAACATGTAGTATAAAACTTAATTTAGAAATTCCTTACATAACTTACCAACTTTTAGTGAGTCTCAAAGCTGTTACCTAGGTTGTGGGAGATGGAGGTGGAGGTGTAGAGCATTCATGATAAGGATGCATTCCAAACCTAACTTCAGTGTGCTTTATCACAGATAACAGGCTAGGATGATGGGCAGTCTGGAATGAAGAATTAATATTAAAGGACAGTATGTAACCACTTAGGTGTACAAAATTTATTGTACGTATGCAAACATTAAACACAACTGAGAATTCCTTACCTTCACAAAATGAAGACATGTAGGCTATGTAGAGGTCTGGTTTATGTAAGTCACAGGTGCATGCCAGTCTGGAATGATAATGTAATAGTACATATGATTATATAGTATGTATGTTACATACATAACATGGTTATTACATAGTAATAATAAAACATTAATAAAAAAAAATGTCCTTACCAAATTCTAGTGGTTGGCTTGCTTACTGGGATGGCCATATGGTACATGAGAGTGGGTGGATGGGCATGGAGTGGGATGGGCAGGTGCTTGGGAGTCTGGAATGATAAAAAATATATAAAATGATAGTTACTACTACTGTAACTACTGCACATGTTATTACTGTTTGACATATGTAGTGTGTAATACGTATGTTTCAATATAAAAAATGAAGATTCTTTTACCTGAAGGAATGGTGGGAGAGGTGATACTACTCGTAATCAAACTGATTTGGGCTCTGGAGAGGTGGATACTCGTATCAACTGATGAGGGAACATCTAGATCTGGAAAGAAAGAATGATAGGGTACAAATATATATTATAAGGTGGATGTAATTGTAGCATATGTACACTTTTAATAAAATTTCTATTAGCAATTTATAAAACATTTTATACAAATTTGTTTTAAGGATTCCTTACCTGATGTATAGGGCGAGGCATCAAAACCATGAAAGGCTCAGGGTCATCTGGGTCACTGTCACTATCAAAGGGGTCTGAAATGAAAAAAAAAAAATAATAAGGTTATGCAACATCAAACACATTGTACCACTATGTAAGTTAGTGTACGTATGTATGTAGGGTGTAAACAATTTCCAACATGAAAATGAGAAAATGAAATTGCTTACCTGATTGTACACGTACAGGTGGGCGGGCTGATACAGAGGGTCCAGGTACAGGGGGATCTGGAACTGTCCACAGGTAGTACAGGGAGATCTGGAACTGTCACCAGGTAGTACAGGGAGATCTGGAACTGTCACAGGTAGTACAGGGGGATCTGGAAACTGTCACCACTTCTGCAATAAAATTACAAATGATGAAAATTAATGAAGTTACAATTTACTCTTACTTTAGTTGTTACATTAAAAAATTAACACATTTTAATATGTACACTATGTAAAACACATAAATTAGTAAAACAGTTCAGAATTCCTTACCAGGACTAGGAGTGGGTGGGAGGTGGTGGTACTGGAGACTTGTGAAGAAAGTGTCAAGCCTGGACTGCACACTTCTCTTCGTCTGCTTTTATCCTTCAGGGTCTACCTTGTAGGCAAAGTCACCAAATCCATGATTCCTCTCTTGATTTTGTCAAACCTAGAAACGTTAGGGTCTTCTGCCTCAAAAGAAGCCAAGCTCTCTCCAGATGAGTAAAACCCTCTGACAAGCCTTTCACAGTTTAATGACCTGGGTTTTGGCTCTGGTGCCGCCTCCTCTTCCTCAATCATTTGTTGTTCAAGTTCAAGTAAGTCCTCTGCAGACAATTCCTCTCCATGGGAAGCCAGCAGCTCTGTTACATCATCAGGTTCAAGATCTAGTTTCAGCCTCTTGCTTAGCCTACGATCTTCCTCGTCACAGTCTCGACGTCTTCTGCCTGGTCAAAGCCTTCAAAAACTGTGCACAAACTGTGGACACAGTTTCTTCCTGGCCCCATTTAAAGTGGTCGTCTTCACCTCGTCCCAAGCACTTGCAATGTTCTTCACTGCATCTGCAATGTTGTAGCCCTTCCAGAATTGCTTCAGTGTCAACTCCTTGTTAGCTTCTATGGCCCTCAAAGCAAAAACGTATGGTCCTTCTAAGGTAGTAAGCCTTGAAATTAGCTATTACTCCCTGGTCCATTGGCTGTATCAGCGATGTGGTACTGGGTGGGAGGTACACCACCTTCACATTAGGATGCATGTCGCTCAAATTTGAAGGGTGACCAGGGGCATTGTCCAGGACTAAGAGGGCCTTAAAAGGCAGACCCTTTCGAAGTCAAATACCGCTCCACTGCTGGCACGAATGGTCCATTGAAACCAATCTTCGAAGACCAATTAAAGTAACCCAAGCCTTTCCTTGTTTTGATTTCCAAATCACAGGGAGTTTGACTCCTTGAAAAATTGCCCTGAAGCCCTGGGATTCTCGGCCAAAATACACCAGCAAGGGCCTTCAGTTTCAAATCACCACTTGCATTCCCCGGCCCCCAAACAGCAAAGTCAGTCGCTCCTTTCCAGCTTTATGGCCAGGTGCTGACTTCTCCTCCTTGGAAAGGTACGTTCGATTTGGCATTCTTTTCCAAAATAATCCAGTCTCATCCACATTAAAGACTTGGTCAGCCGTGTAACCACCATCCTTAATTATCTCAGCCAAACCACCTGGAAAACTTTCTGCTGCTTCGCTATCAGCACTAGCAGCTTCACCTTGCAGCTTCACATTATGCAAATTTGCACGAGCCTTAAAACGGTTAAACCAACCTCTACTCGCGGAAAATTCACCCCACCAAGCACTGCCTTCGCCAAACTTTTTCACTACTGCCTCATGCAGCGCTCTAGCCTTCTCCTGGATCACACTTAAGCTCACCGGAACACGTCGCTGGTTCTGGTCCTCCAGCCAGATCATGAGCAATTTCTCCATTTCAACAATGCTCTGGCTACGTTGCTTCTCGTTTATCACCGTTGACTTCATCGGTGCAGCATCCTTAACATGCTTCAGAATACGTTCCTTGTCCTTCACAATGGTTACCACCGTGGTCCTGCTCAAGCCTAAAGAACGGCCTATTTCGGTGTTAGTTTCTCCCTTCTCCGAACGCTTTATCACGTCATATTTGACCTCCATCGTGATAACCTTCCTCTTCTTGGATGAACTATCATCGGAGGAAGTACTTTGGCGTTTAGGAGCCATTGTAAATTTGCGAAAATGGCAAGGAATTTCAGCAACGTCTTAGCACACAACCTAGTGAAATGCAGGCAGGCACGCGATTGAAGTGGCGTCCTTTCGTATTGTTACGCTTGGCGTCCTCGACCGTCCGAGGTCGTTGTTCGGTCAATTTACCATACAGTTTAATAGCGTTAATTAATTTATGCACCTCCGCTCAAAAACTAGTTCTGCATATGAGGTATCGTTAAAAAGCATAACAAAAACTTCTTAACCTTGGAATTTGTTGTAATCTAACCAGAAACTTAGTTTTTTTAATTATGTACTGGAAACAAGCAATGATTTTTCATTATATTTGCGCTTTTGGACTGTTTTAAACTGCGCATCCCAAGCTAGTGTATTCATTCGCCCGCAAACTAGTTCCGCATATGCGGCGTCACTAAAAAAAATTAAAAAAATACGAAAAAAAAAAGTGTCAAAAATCATCATAACCTCAAAATTTTTGTTGTAATGTAACCAAAAACATATTTTTATTATGTACTGTGCTAAACTATAAAGGATTTTTATCATAGCATGCGTTTTTTAAAAGCGTCGTTAACTCGGAGCGTCGGAAGCGTCAGCGTCGTAACCTCGGAACAAGCGTCGTAACCCAGGACGGAATTTCCATTGAATATTTAAGAAAAAGCGTCGTAACCTCGGAACGTCGTAAGCCGGAACCGTCGTAACCCGGGGACCGCCTGTACTTCCCCCACTAGCTTGAATGGGGGAAAGGCGTAAGCATCTATGCCCGACCAGTCTAGGAGGAGGGCATCGACTGCTATGGCTCTCGGATCTTCGACTGAAGAGCAGAAGTTGTATATCCTTTTTGTGAGAAACGTGGCGAAAAGGTCTATCTGTGGTTTCCCCCACAAGACCCAAAGCCTTCGGCAAACTTCGAGGTGGAGGGTCCACTCTGTTGGAAGGACCTGGTTCAGCCTGCTCAGCAGGTCCGCTCTCACATTCCTTTTTCCCTGAATGAACCTGGTAAGGAGAGTGACGCCTCGTTCCTCCGCCCAGATCAGAAGATCTCTTGTTAACTCGTAGAGGGAGAAAGAGTGAGTCCCTCCTTGTTTTAGAATATAGGCCAGAGCCGTGGTGTTGTCCGAGTTGACTTGGACTACCATGCCTCTGACTTCCAATTCGAAGGACTTTAGGGCTAGATGGATAGCCAAAAGCTCCTTTGTCCAAGTGCCAGACACTTCTCTCGTTCCTAGTGTTGCTCCCCATCCTGTCTCCGATGCGTCGGAGAACAACACTAGGCGCGGGCTCGGAATCGCAAGGGACATGCCTACGTTCTCTTTGAGAGGAGCCACCCACCACGCCAGGTGGTTCTTTATCTCGTGATGAATTGGAAAGGAGTCCGTCAGATCTCATGTCTTTCGATTTCACACCTTCTGCAGGAAGAATTGTAGGGGTCTTAAGTTGAGCCTCCCCAGAGAAAAGAACTGCTCCAGCGAGGAAAGGGTCCCCAGCAGGCTCAGCCATTCCCTCGCTGAGCTTCGTTCCTTCCCTAAGAAGGCTGAGACTTTCTCCAAGCCTCGAACGAGCCTTTCTTGCGATGGAAAAACTCGAAAACCCCGAGAATCCATCTGAATCCCCAGATAGACAATGTTCTGGCTGGGGATCATCTGGGACTTCTCGAGGTTCACAAGAAGTCCAAGGGACCATACCAGGTCCAGATTTGTTGTCAAGTCCTCCAAACAATGATGTTCCGACTTGGCTCTGATTAGCCAGTCGTCGAGATAAAGATATATTCACCCCCTTCAGATGCAGCCAACGGGCTACGTTGTTCATAAGGCCCGTAAAAACTTGAGGGGCCGTGGAAAGGCCGAAGCACAAGGTCTGAACTGAAAGGTCCTGCCCTGAATTATGAACCGAAGAAACTTTCTTGATGAAGGATGCAGGGGGACATGAAAATATGCATCTTGCAGGTCCAGAGAGACCATCCAATCTCCAGGACGTAGAGCCGCAAGAACCGAAGCGGTGGTCTCCATAGAGAATTTCGTCTTCTTTACGAATCGGTTCAATGCGCTCACGTCTAGCACAGGTCTCCAACCTCCCGAGGCCTTCGGAACCAGGAAAAGTCGATTGTAGAAGCCCTGGGAGTGGTGATCCTGTACTAATTCGATGGCCTCCTTTTCCAACATCTGATCCACAAGTTGCAGGAGAGTTCTTCTCATGACAGGGTCCTTGTACTTTGCTGACAGTTCCCTTGGAGTCGAAGTCAAGCGTGGTCTGTCTCTGAAGGGGATGAGATATCTCTTCCTTATTATTGAGAGGGACCAGTTGTCCGCCTCTCTCAAAGCCCATGCTTCCATGAACTTCAGAAGCCTGGCGCCTACTGGTGTTTGGAGGACTGAAGAGTCATTTTCCTTTCTTAAAAGGTCTAAAGGATGACCTCCCTCCCTTCTCAGGTCCTTTCTTTCTAGAGGAGGATCACGAAGAAGGACCTCCTAGAAAGGGCGTTTGAGGAGTACTAGTTTCCTTCTTAACGGAGGGTACAGCAGTTCTAGTCTTTTTCGCTGATCGAACTAGAAGATCCTGGGTCGCCTTCTCAGTGAGTGAGTGAGAAATGTCTCTCACTGAGAAGGAAACAGTTGGTTCGATAGAGGAGTGTATAAAAGAGAAGCCCTCTGAACTGGAGAGACAGCTTTTGTCAGAAATGAGCTAAAAACTGCTCTCTTCTTGAGGATCCCTGCTCCAAAAAGGGAGGCCACTTCTCCAGAGCCGTCTTGGACAGCCTTGTCCATACAGGACAAAATGCTATGAAGCACTTCGGGGCTAAGGAAGTCTTCTTGGCCAACTCCCCAAGAGACCAGTCCAAAAAGTTAAAAACATCCAGGACATGGAATAATCCCTTGAGGAGATGGTCTATTTCAGACATACCCCATGTGGTTCTGGCTGTAGACAGTGCATGTCTCCTCGTCGAGTCCACAAGAGTCGAGAAATCTGCCTCCGCAGACGAAAGAAGAGCCAGTCCCATGGCTTCCCCCATCTCATACCAAATGCCCCTTCTTCCTGAAAGCTTAGAGGGAGGGCAGGCAAAGACAGTCTTACCTGCTTCCTCCTTAGAGCTGAACCAAGCCCCAACTGATTGGAGGGCTTTCTTCATGGAGATTGTCGGACGCATTTTCAGGAAGGAGGATTTAGAAGTCTTTGTGCTAGTGAACAAAGAACGAGGAGGAGGGGCGGATGGACTGAGAGAGTCTCCAAACTCTTGCAGTAGCAAAGCCGCCAAAGTTTTGTAATCCGAAAGCGTCGCACCTCTTGGGGATTCTTCATCGGAAATATCCTCAAGTTCTTGTCTCATCTTGATGGGGGAATCGCGATCAACAGAAGGCGAGAGCTTATTCTGAGAGGAGTTACCTGTTTCATCAGTCCTCTGTTCTCTTGTAGAAGGGCTTCTTCTAAGTCACTCGGAGAGTCTGGAAGGTGTCTCATGTCCGCCCTGACAAAGGCGACGGCCGCCTGTGCGACATCTTGCGCCTTTGTCATGGTCATCGACACTTCCAGAAACTCATTTGTGTCTAGAACAATGCTCTATCTCGGAAGGCAAAATGCCTGGCGTCTCGGCGCCTCGCGCCTGGATGAAGGTTCGTGTCTGGAAGGAGACTTGCGCCTGACCGGGGACTCGCGGCTGGCTGGCGCCAAACGGCTGGGAAGCGGCTCGCGCCTGGATAGCGGTTGGCGTCTAGCAGAGGATTCTCGTTTCATTGGCGACATACGCCTGAAAGGAGGTTGGCGCTTGTCCGAAGACTCGTGTCGAGTTAGCGCCTCGCGCCTCGGTACATCCAGGATCCGGGATCTCTTAACCCTCTTACGCCGATTGGACGTATTAAACGTCAAGTCAAAATGTCTCCCGTATGCCAATTGGACGTATCATACGTCGGCTCAAAAAAGTTTTTTTAAAAATTTGCGGAAAAATACTTATAGGCCTACCAGCCAAAAACTTTTGAATCACGAGCCTTTGGGGATGCTGGGAGTTCACGGATCAAGGCGTTGTTTTGTTTACAATCGCTACGCAGGCGCGCAAGCGCGAATTTCTTTCTTATCGCACTAAAAAGTATCAGTGACACATCTCAAAAATTATTTCGTCACTTTGACATAATTTTTGCACCATTTTAAATTATCCTTTACATGAAGTATTATATATGAAAATGTGTGCAATTTCATGGAAAATACAACAAAAAAATACTCATGATTGTAGCTTTTATCAGTATTGAAATATTTTCATATAAATAACGATAAGTGCAAAAATTTCAACCTTCGGTCAACTTTGACTCTACCGAAATGGTCGAGAAACGCAATTGTAAGCTAAAATTCTTTTATTGTAGTAATATTCAATAATTTGCCTTCATTTTGCAACAAATTGGACGTCTCTAGCACAATATTTCGATTTATGGTGAATTTATGAAAAAACTTTTTCCTTACGTCCGCGCGGTAACTCTTCCGAAAAAATCATACGTGCGATTGTGGTAATGTTTGCACCATTTTAAAATTAGCCGTTATATAAAGTTTTATATATGGAAATGTGTGCAATTTCATGGACAATACAACTAAAAACAACCCATGGTTGTAGCTTTTATCAGTTTCGAAATATTTTCATATAAATAATGTTAAGTGCAAAAATTTCAACTTTCGGTCAACTTTGACTCTACCAAAATGGTCGAAAAACGCAATTGTAAGCTAAAACGCTTATATTCTAGTAATATTCAATAATTTACCTTCATTTTGCAACGACTTGGAAGTCTCTAGCACAATATTTCGATTTATGGTGAATTTATGAAAAAAAACAAAACATTTTCCTTATGTCCGCGGGGTAACTCTTCCGAAAAAATCAGAATTTTTTTTGTGCGATTGTCGAAATGTTTGCACCATTTAAAATTAGCTGTTACATAAAGTTTTATATATGAAAATGTGCGCAATTTCATGTAGAATACAACTAAAAATGATCGAAGGTTGTAGCTTTTCTCTTTTTTCGAAATATTTGCATATAAATCACGATAAATAGAAAAAAAACCACGTTCGGTCAAATTTGACTCTACCGAAATAGTTGAAAAACGCAATTGTAAGCTAAAACTCTTATGGCCTAGTAATATTCCATCATTTTTCTTCATTTTGAAACAAATTTGAAGTCTCTAGAACAATATTGTGATTTATGGTGAATTTTTGAAAAATATATTTACCTTCACTCCGCGCGCCGATTCGCGGCCGCAAGTCTCCGAAATACATACATCGCATTATCCTAATATTTGCTCCTTTTCATATTAGCCGTTTTATAGAGTTTCATATATCAAAATGTGCGCAAATTCATGATAAATACAATAAAAAATAATTGAAGGTTGTAGCTTTTTCCATCTCCGAAATATTTGCATATAAAAAAATATATATATAAAATTTTCGACATTCGGTCAAATTTAACTCGTCCGAAATGGTCGAAATCTGCAATTCTAATCTAAAACTCTTACAGTATCGTAATATTCAATCATTTGTCTTAATTTTGAAACAAATTGGAAGTCTCTAGAACAATATTTAGAATTACGGTGAATTTTTTAAAATAACATTTTTTTTACGTCCGCGCGTTACGAATTCGTACATAATTTTGTGATAATATTTTTCCGGTGTTGCTTTTATTGTTTTACTATGTATTATATATCAAAATGATTGAAATTTAGAGTAAAATTAAAAAAAAAAAAGTAACTCGTTAGCTTTGATCGTTTTTTGCACAGCGTGATTTGAATACAATTATCTATGAATTTTTTTTTTTTGCTACCATATATCGCATTATTTACATATGATAATGATATTATTTTTCATTTCTGATGATTGCATACTAAACTTCAGGCAATGACAAAAAAATGAGCCAAAAATTAACTCTTAATCTTCAAAACTAAGCGCGCTGTGATTTTTTGAAAAAATTATTTTTTCCGCTTCCGCGCTCACTCCAAACCGACGCCGGCATACGGGAGAGGTTTTGATTTTTAGGGCTTCGGCGTAAGAGGGTTAATGGGAAGAGAGGAGTCCTTCCTACGAGGAGGATCCTTCTTGAGTACTCCCACCAAGGACGAGATTTGCTCCTGCATGTTAAGGAGAATTCTTGTCGTAGAATCTTCCCTCTCTTCGACAGAAGGAGGTTCGGGGGACGAATGAGATTCCCAGCCGAAAGTAGGCGAATGCAAGGCTCTCTTGGCTCTCTTCCTATCCATCGGCGAACCTTCTGGGAAGCGTTCGGGGCTTGAATCCAATGCGGGCGCTTTCCAACTCCTCTTCAGAGGACGAGATTGATCATCCGAACTCCAACCTCTTCTGTGTGACGAGGAATCAGAAGAAGAGAAGCACTCTCTCAGGATGCCTTTACAATGGTGATCCCTGGCAGTCTGTGACGACACAGATCCTGCCGAAGGGACGCCTGACCGATGGGGATCCTCCATAACCTCCGTAAGGCTTTCGACATTCCTTCTCCTCTGGGTCTGGGAGCTTGGAAGAGGTCTAGGCCTGGGAGCATTGCAGAGCCGATCAGACGCCCCCTCCACTGCACTGGGTACACTGATATCACTTTCCACTGCACTGTGCTTACCTTCAAGGGCTATCATTTTAAGCTCCATCCTTTTGAGCGCAGTTTTCAAATCTGCAATTTCCACAGAAGAATCTGCAGGATCTGTGAAGGGAGAAGGAGCTGATATCACGGGTGAGGATGCAACAATTACTTGTGGGATAGGTGTTAACTCGACACTAACTGGCTCGTTAGAGTGAGACTTACTCAAACTTCTAGAGGAAGCTTTCCTAGCCCTATCCTTTTCTAACTTCCTTAAGTAGGAAGTTAGAGTCTTCCATCCGTCCTCACTCAAATTCTCACATTCCTTACACGTATTAGTGAAAGAACATTCATACTCCCTACACCGCTTGCATACAGTGTGAGGATCTACCGAAGCTTTCGGTAGCCTCACCTTACAACCTTCATTCACACATACTCTAATTACATAACTAGAGTCAGACATTCTTAGAAAAATCCAGAGCGAAATCCAGTAAACAGTCCACAAAAGCGTATGTCAAACCAACGATCCAATACGTCACTAAAACAGACAGTCCAGAAGATCAATGGCGATGAAAAACGAAAATCAAGTCAGGAGGAACCAACAACGATGTTGACGGAACCGGCGACAGAGAAAATTTGATTAGAAAACGAGAATGGTTCCTAGTCCTGCCACCCAGCGGCAGGGCGGTAGATCACCTGACCTACCTGTAGCGTGTGCCGCGAAATTTGAATTTCTGTCGGGGACGACGGAGTCTAAAGCTAAGTATATATCTGACAGGGAAGTTGAATGTACAAAAATGTAAATTTTTGGGGACACTGAAAATTTATTACCACAACTCGTGCGAGTAGTACGTATTCCAGGATTTGTAGAGTACAGTGAAAAGGATTTTTTCTGCAGGCAAAGATAATTGTATGGCTTAGAAAAATTGTTGTACTGTATTGAGTTGCTGATGCTTGTTATGATACCGTTTGAGCAAATAATTCTAAACAGAGTGAAAGGGAAAAAGCAGTTTAAATATACAGTAACACATTACAACATAAGGCTTTGGTTACTGGATTGACCTGAGATTCTATTATTGCAACTAGAATGGCAGTCAGACCAAAGGTAGTTTCTGAGTATAATTAAATTTACATTTTCTTCATCATTCATTTGATATGTTTCATAACATCAGTATTGTACTTCATATTTTAAACTCATCAGAAAATATGGAACAGTATTATTTTTTGCCATTGCATTAGGCTTTGAATTCTTATAAAATTTATGTTGTCACAGATTCTCCTCGCATATAGGTTTATGTTTGTTGTAAACATGCACTTAACCAATCTTACTATGGGAGATTTTTATTAATTTTATTTTCATAAATATCCTTCAAAAGAGTTTAGGTATAAAAAGTGGTGTATATGCAGCAGCTCTTCCTAAGATGTTTTTTATTCATCATAATTTTTTTATTTTTTTATGATGAGACAAAGATGTGCACAAGTCAGGGTTGCTCCTGTGATTATCTGTTTATTTTTCATTTGATTTTCCTCTTTCAACAGCCTGATCCATATTATGTCAACCGTGCTTTTTGGAGATCAGCCTCAATTATGCTGGGTGGTGTTTTGGAAACCATTTTCAAAGATGACATTTATGTTGAGCTCTGTTCATTTCCTTCTCCCAATGGTAAGTCAGGAATTTTACAGTGTAGTTTGAATTTAAGTAACTGTTCACAAATTCAGTTCATTTCTTAATTTGCTATTACAGTATGTGTATTTTTTATTAATACTGATATTTCCATTTATTTCTATATGTGGATGACTTTATACCATTGCTATGTGTTTGACAGTCCTGTTTGCTTGAGATATATCTGTACTTTTTGTAGTACGTACTGGAAGTTTTGTATATGACGCTGACCTGAAGATGCCTAGTTGGGAGCCAAGAAAGGTTAGTAAAATATACATAGTAAATTCTCTTGCATTTTGTGAGCAAACATTTGAATTTTAAAAATTTGTCTTAGCATACATTGAACAAAATTTAAATTATAGGGTGAATTAATTGGAGTTAAATTTGATTTTATTGACCTGCATTTCAACTACAGTATTTGTGTAATTTCCTTGGTTTACTCTGTCTGAAAAAGTCTCTTAGTATATGATAGCTTTTGTCATTTGTCTTTAGAAAGTGTATAGTACCGTGATATATTGAGCTAAATGTGCAAAACATTTTTCTAAAATTGATTATTTATAAATACAAACCAGTGCCTTACTTAAGCCTATTACAGTATCCTGAACTTGAAGTATTGACCAAATACAAATTTTCCAAGTCTGATGACATTTTTGCTCTTCTTGGAAGAGAGATGCTCCAAAAGTGGGATGCATTCCCCAATCTCGGCCACCTTCCTTATTTTGAAGCTGAACTTCACTATAAAACACATGACTTTAAAACTGGTTTAAACTTGTACTGAGTGCCATTGCCATACAAGAGTTAAGTGCCTACCATTGCTGGAAGGTAACTAAGGTGTAGAGCTCATTAATTGAAATTATATTTCATGCAAAGAATAATAAGTAACACTTCAACTTGTTGGATATCTATACTTGTGAGCTTTATTATTATCATTATTTTTACATGGCTATTATTTTAGATAGATATCATGCCCTTTGAAGTAAATCACTTCAATTGAATGTTTAGAGTAAAGTATAGGTTAGTTTAGGCTAGGAGCTATGTAGAATTGTTAATTTTAAGATATCTAGCAAATATTCAAGCACACTATAAAAGAGGGTCTTTGTTACTTATCAGAATTTGCTACTTATTGAGGTGCTACTGTACTCGGGATGGAGTATTAGTATATCTAAATTATTTGTGTCTTTCCACTTGGGGTTTGGTTTTTGAGTTACTCTGTTGTAGTTTTGTTATTGGCAGTTTAGTAGTTGTTCATCTAGGGATGCATGACAAGATAAGTCCCAAGACCTGGGATGGTAAACTGGTAGGAATCTGAAATGGTGGAAAATGAGAGAAGATAGGTGAAATTGATGAACTTTTAATGAGATGAGTAGGAACAAATTCTTGACCAACCATACTGTGCTACTTTTCCTGTTAGAGTTGCTTCACTTTGACTAGATAATCATTAGCAAGCTTATTTTGTCTTTCTTATGTCAGTCCACTTCTACAACAAGGAAAACTGTATTAGCATTTATTTTAAGAGTTAAGTAATCCACCTGCTCACAATTTATACAGTGACAACTGCAGATGTGATAGTGTCATAAGAGTTTTGTTGCATCTTTGTATATATTTTTTACTTTGAAAAATCTGTAGTTCAATGCTTTTTGTTGGTGACTGCAGTCAGGAAGAAAACAAGGATCCCTTATGAAAGGCATGGTTCTTGAAAACAGTGTATGTAATGGGCAGAATGTCATTCATCATTGATAATGTGTTAGATCCTGAGAGCATTAGAATGTGCTAGTGTTTTACCACAACTCAGTGTCAGACTCATCCCACTTAGCCCAGGTCATTGAAATTCACTCTAGATGTTGTTATAGATATGTAAGTGTTACATTAAAATAAAGAATGTATGTACACATTCTGTAGAGTAATGCATGTTACCATGAACCAGGCCATAGACCAAGGAGGTCATGCAGAAAGATTGACCAAGCACCCCAGTGTGTTAACACCTGGGATCAGCAATATCTATGTCGGACAATAGCATCAACAATGCCTGTTCTGGGAATCAGTTGACTCTCCCACGAGACGACGTGGCCTACGTGACTAACCTAGTTACGTATGTTAGTTCATCTGTCTGTATATTGAGCAGTGTTTGCTCTCCTATGATGTGTAAACGAACTGTATCTCAGACTTTATCTTCCTCTCGTAGCTTAAACATCTATTCAAAACCTTCTTTGCATCTGTCCAACGATGTAAGCTAGAAGAATATATCCTATATTTTGTACCATGTGTTTCCATGACTTAACCTCTACACCCGAAAGAAGCAATTGAAATGAAACTTAGAGAATATCTTCACAGTCAATGAAGACATACTTAAGAATGAATGGTGTTATACAAACTGACGTTTGCGATGCAACGTAAACGTCAGTTTGTATAACACCATTCATTCTTAGGTATGTCTTCATTGACTGTGAAGATATTCTCTAAGTTTCGTTTCAATTGCTTCTTTCAGTTGTGGAGGTTAAGTCGTGGAAACACATGGTACAAAATATAGGATATATTCTTCTAGCTTACATCGTTGGACAGATGCAAAGAAGGTTTTGAATAGATGTTTAAGCTAAGAGAAGAAGGTGAAGTCTGAGATACAATTCGTTTACAAATCATAGGAGAGCAAACACTGCTCAATATACAGACAGATGAACTAACATACGTAACTAGGTTAGTCATGTAGGACATGTCGTCTCGTGGGAGAGTCAACTGATTCCCAGAGCGAGCAGGCATTGTTGATGTTATTGTCTGACATAGATATTGCTGCTCCCAGGTGTTCACACACTGGGGTGCTTGGTCAATCTTTCTGCATGACTTCCTTGGTCTATGGCCTGGTTCTTGGTAACATGCATTACTCTACAGAATGTGTACATACATTCTTTATTTTAATGTAACACTTACAGATACATTTCAAATAAGGAGAAATTGGTTAAGAGTACTCTTTCTGACCCTCTAATTTGTTAAAGTACAGTAGAAGTCTGCTTATTCAATACGTGATCTTTCGGAAAGCCCAAATATTTGGCAGATTTTCTTATTATGACCTTTCTTTGATATTTGATAAAATTCTGGGATGTTTGAAATAAAATTTTGGGCTGCTTTGCTCCATTTGGTTCTATGTTTGGCTTCTGAGAAAGTATCAGATGGTCATCCTGAATAATAAAAAACTTTCTATGGTGCTATTATTTTGTTCCATAGACATTATAGTTATTATTTAGTACATGAAATTACTCTTATTATAATATTAACCAAAATAAATACAATGGATTGCCTTGGTCAGGAATATAGCAACAGCATGAATGCACATGTCTTGCTGTCGAGATACTTATTAACTGAGCAATGAATTGCAAAAAGACAACTTGGAAAATTGGATAAAGGTGGGGTCAGAGATGCTTTTTTTAGGGGGCTAGGGATTTATAGGTCACAAGACCATTTTAGGCCTGAAGAGGATGTGGTCCGTAAATATTCATATGCACTTAACAGTGTGGGTAAAATGTGCATGCTTATGCACATTCAACATCTGAAGGGTTAACAATTGCAAATTGGTATAATTGGTCCTATCAAGTCAGCTGGTTAGATCTCATAGGATGATGCAGAGCCTCAAAAACAGGACATGTTTTTTAACCCATAAAAATACTGATAACCTGTTGTAAGCTTGTACTGTAAATAATTTCCTTGAGTAAAAATAATAGGTTTGCATTTAGGGCAGATAAATTACTTGATATTTTCTGGAGTTTTAGAGTAACCTCCTGCTCCTTTGTTTTTAATTATGTACTTGGCCATGATCACTATAAAAGCATACTCTATAATTTTGATAAAAGAAATTAGGATGGTGTACTGTAATGTGTAATATGTACAGAATTCTTGCAGAGAAACTATTTTCATCTTTGGACAAATAGCCTATATGTACTGTATGTACATTAAGGTAGCCTACATGTACATTTAGTCACAGTTCATATATCCATATGTCCTTTTTCTGGGCTCAGCTCGTGTCGCTGCGCGAAATATCCTTTAATCTATTATTTCTAGGGTAAATGTACTAACACATACCAGAGAATAAATAAAATAAAGAAAAGGTCAGTACAACTGACTCGCTCACCCTCCAAGAGGGTGTCGGTATGAACACTATGGCGAGTGAGACCACTACCACGAACCGCTTGCCAATAGAAATCTCCCACTACAAAATCCCCACAAGAGGGGAGCCGACCCACAAAGTGGGCAGCAACTACTACTACTCCATCCCATGCTGCCGACTGCTGCGCCTCTGGTGGCCATCCTTTTCAGTTAGCGCACAGCGTATACACGTGCCCTTTTTTGCTCTGTGTTTTTGTGCCCTTATTATTGCATTTACTCATCATGGAGCGTGCAGCCATCGCAGCAGCTAAGTTAAGTACTCAATGTTTATTGCTATTTGGTTTTTTCCGTCCTTGAGTCAGTATTTGCCGTTTTTTAGGTATAAATACGAGCTCTAGGTCGGAAGCATGGCAGCATGGTTCTGCCTCGTGGCGGGTTCGTTCTTGGTCTTCCATACCCAGAACCTTCCCTTACTTTAGTACGCTCTATTTTTAGTTATCCTATTTGTTTTAAGGGTACAGTCTACGCGGTTTATGTCATGCATGCATGTCTTTTCACCTTACGTAGGCTTCTTCCATCCAGACCCTAGCCACAGCTCTTAGTATCGGCCCCGGCTAGCTTTGAGTGGTAGACTTTCTTTCGGGTTAGTCGTACACTCCTGGATTTTTTCTCCTACTATTTTGTTTTCTTTCTTTCAAGTGAATTATTTATTTTATATTATGTTTATGTTAGTGTAGGCGTCTGGCTTCACCTAGCCTAGGTTATGGCCCATAGGGCCCATGTGCTACCGCTCTTCAGTTCGGTTGCTTCCCTATAGCTTCTCTCTGATCAGCCGGTTGTGTATTCTAGGCCTTATTGTTCATTGTATCGTTGTTACCGCTCCGTGGTCACTACGTGATCACGGAGCAGCCAGACGCCTGTCCAGTCATCTTCCCTCCTCCCGCTCTTCCATAGAGTCGGGGGGAGGGTTGGTCTGCCCACGCTCGCTCCGCATACCCGAGCCTGCCTCCCTCTCCCCCCAGGCGGAGGGAGTAGGGGGACGGGACAGACCCAGACTGGACTCGACCTCTCCAGCTTCTCGGTTCGGCCGGATGGCTAAGGGGGGGGGGACTGGCCTTTCCCCCCCTCCGTCGCTAGCGCGAGTCTGTTTGCCCTCTCGCCCTTTCCCACCTTACTGGGGCTCCTTTTCTACCGGAGCTCCGGCATCCAAGTGGAAAGATGCTAGTTCACCCCGCAGGGTGGACTGCGGCATACAGTTGGTCTCTACTAACCTCTCCGTCGCGCTGAGGTCGCGACACGCTCCGCCACGCACTGGACTTAGTCCGGTACATTCGATTTTTATAGGTTTAAGAATTAGTTTTGTTAAACTAAGTAAGTTTATCTTAAGCTACCTTAAACCATCCCCCTCCCTTGCCTGCCACACCGGATCTCTCCGGGGTTATAGCCTATTCAGGCGGTAAGGGAGGGGTTATGCCCAAATTTTTTCCGAGCTCCGGCATGCAGCGGAGTTCTTTTGACCTTTAGCCTGTAAGTGATACCTTTTAAGATGCTCATGTGTCTTTTCACTTACAGACCACCAACTGTGAGCATCCGGGATGCACCGCCATGCTTCAAGACCCCTGTGGACATGAAGTTTGCCGGTCCCATGCTCCATGCGCGACTCCGCACGGGGACCTCCAAGTCTGGTATCACGAGACCTGCACTATCTGCTATGATCTGGTGAGCCAGCTCTTAGACGGGGTAAGTATTTCCAACTCCGTTAGCCAGTCCCTACTTCGTTATAGTTCTTAAGTTTTAAAAATTCTAATCTTTCTTAAACTTAAGATAAATTTACAGGGGATTTCGCATCCCCTATAATTTTAAGTTAAGCTTTTAATTTAGTTTTAGTTTTAAGTTTAATCTTAAAAACTAATAAATACCCTCTCTTCCAGGCTCCGGCTGTGAGGGACACCGCACTGGCAACCCTGCGGGCCTGGGTCGGCGGTTTTGGGAAGAACGCCGCTAAGGGTATGCCCTACATTCTCGAGAAGAGGTTGGCGGTCCTGATCTTCCCCGGCGGCAAGTCAACGGGCTACGTCGACCCAGCAGAGGCGGCCCCACGACTATTGCGTTCATCCAACAACAGCTCGCTGCCTCGTTGACTGATCCAGGCCAGGACATCTCCTCGGAAGTCGCGACGTTAGATCTAAACATTGAACCGATGGCAGGTGTGGACGACCTGTTGGTCGAGGTGAGTACGTTGGACGCCCAAGGGCTGCCCTTGGGTGCCATGGATCTTCTACTCCTGGCAAACTCTCCAGCTTCCTTCCAAGGCTTTACAGGTGCCGAACTTTATACTTCTCCTGATGCTTCCGTTAGACCTAAGGTCAAAGGACAAGCAGTTAAAACCTTGACTAAGACGTCGTCGTCGTCTAAAAAGACGGCGTCGGCGTCATCATCATCTCGTAAGTCTCCGGCTAAAAACCCCGGAGCAGAGAGATCTAAAGCTTCCGGGTCCGGCTCCAAATCCTCTAGGAGTAGATCCTCCAGGGAGAGATCACACACTCCAGCGGAGTCAACCGTTCCACTGCCTTTGGTTCCTGTTCAGAGCCACCCGTCCACCTCCGCAGCAGCTCCGGCTTTGGATTCCAACGCTGGCCTGTTGCAACAAATGGGCGATCTGGTTGGGTCTCTAAAAACCAGTATGGAACAGATGTTCTCCCGGTTGTCTGATAGGATCAACTCCCAGGACAACATTATCGCCGGACTGAGCCAAGCTCCGCTAGCTACTCCCCCACCCTTCGGCACAGGGGTAGCGCAATTGCCACCGTATGACTCTCTACCTCCGTTCAGTATGAACAATCCTTGGAGAGTAGCGTCATACGCCCCCTTCCAGGACGGGCTTATTTCTATCCCGGAATGTGGAACTCGAAGGATTGAAGACTTCGAGTTCTACCCGGAAGATCTTCAGCCTCCGTTCATCGGCTACGCCAGGCTCACCGCCTCTGCCATGACACGAGACGATAAGGTACCTAAAGAAACAGTCCTCTATTCACGAGACCAGGCTCAAAGAGAATGGCTCAGGTGTTTAGAGGACATGGACTGTTCAAACACGAAAATACAGCCGTTTAAGAGTCCTTTCACAATCTTTACAATGGAAGAGGGTACCCCGCTCCCTTTCTTGACAAAGATTGCTACGGTTACCATTCCAGCAGCCCAGAAGGGGGATTCATTGCCTCAGCTGAAAGAAGCGGACCCTACGTCTCCTTTACTTCCCTCAGCAGGTGAGTTGTGGGAAGACCTGCCCAACACTTTTTCTGTCGGGGGCAAACTCAAACCAGACTGTGCATGGAGCAGTTTGGTGAGAAGCTGCCTAGACTTCCAGATAGCCTCATTCAGGCAGAATTTGATGCCAAGTCTAGGTTGGCCAGGTCTATCAATACCATGGCCATGACCGAGGTGGCTACCATTTCTTATGGTTCTGAGCCACTTTTTAAGCTGATCACCAAGTCACTGACTCAAACGGTGCAGTCTGACATGTTCGAGTTCGCCACGGCCAGAACAAACTGTCGGAAGCATGTCCTTCAAGAAGCAACTATTCGGCATGAACCGAATAAGTTGCTGGCATCGAACATCTGGGGAGCAGACCTCTTCCCAGATGCGATGGTAAAGGAGGTCCAGGCAGAGGCTACGAGGCTTAACCAAAGCCTTAAAGATCGTTGGGGTCTTACGGCCAAGAGACGCCAAGATCAAGCTGTCAGAGGTAAGGCTCAGAAGAAACCCAGACGTTTCCAGCCTTACCAAAAGAAACAGCAACACTTTGCCCAGCCTGTTCCGGCTGTCCCGTTGGTGCAGGCAGCCCAACCTTCTACCTCCAAGGCTCAATCGCAGCCTATTTATGTCATTTCCCCCCAGCCTCAACCCTCCACCTCTTACGCTCTCTCCCCAGCCTTCAATCAAGTCTTCGAGGGCCAGGCTTCCCAGAAGTATGACCGCTCGGGTAAGGGAGGCAGAGGTAAGCGATCCTTTCGTCAGAGAGGATCGGGAGGGTCCTTTAATAGAGGAAAACACTTCAGGGGAGGCCGCGGAGGCTACCAACACCAATGAGGACTTTCAGGTAGGAGGGAGGCTGTTTCACTTCCGCCACCGGTGGAGTTTCAGCAAATGGGCACAAAGCATTGTGTCAAAAGGCCTGGGTTGGAGTTGGGTGGCGAACCCGCCCCCACCCAGACCTTTCCGCCAACTTCCATCCAAAGAATTGACGGAGTATGCGGAGGACCTCCTTCAGAAAGGAGCTATAGCGAGAGTCAACAGGTTAAAGTTTCAAGGGCGCTTGTTCAGCGTTCCAAAGAAAGGCTCACAAAAAAGAAGGGTAATCTTAGACTTGTCCCGCTTAAACTTAGCCATTCGCTGCGACAAGTTCAAGATGCTCACGATCTCGCAGGTGCGGACCTTACTTCCCCGTGGGGCGTCACCACCTCTATCGATCTTACAGACGCTTACTATCATATCCCTATTGCAAGGCACTTCCGTCCGTATCTGGCTTCAAGATAGGAGATCAGGCATTCTCCTTCAAGGTAGTTCCTTTCGGGCTCAACGTTAGCACCCAGGGTGTTCACGAAGTTGGCGGAAGTGGTAGTTCAACAACTAAGATCGCAAGGGATTATGGTAGTAGCGTATCTCGACGATTGGCTAATCTGGGCTCCAACAGTCGAGGAATGCCACAAAGCAACACTGAAAGTAATTCAGTTCCTGAATATCTAGGCTTCAAGATAAACAGGACCAAATCAAGACTCACTCCAGAGTCAAACTTTCAGTGGCTGGGCATTCAATGGAATCTATCCTCCCATACTCTGTCGATTCCATCAGCCAAGAGGAAAGAAATAGCGAAGTCAGTAAAGCAATTTCTAAGTCACAAACTTGCGTCAAGAAGAACCCAGGAAAGGATTCTGGGTTCACTCCAGTTTGCATCAGTGACAAACATCTTGATGAAAGCCAAACTGAAAGACCTAACCAGAATCTGGCGCTCACGAGCAAATGTCAGGTCCAGGTGGACAAATTATCCTCAGTCCCTCAGATTCTACGGAATCGTCTACGCCCTTGGGCAAAAGTCAAGAACTTATCAATATCAGTACCCCTTCAGTTTCCTCCTCCGGGGATTACCATCCACACAGACGCTTCGTTAAAGCGGTTGGGGAGGATATTCTCAGTTCAAGAAGGTTCAGGGAACTTGGTCACCTCAGTTCCGTCAGTTTCCACTAAACGTACTGGAACAATGGCAGTGTTCTTGACTCTAAAAAGGTTACGTCCGCCAAAGTACTCCCACATAAAGCTAGTCTTAGACAGCGCAGTGGTAGTCCATTGTATAAACAGGGGAGGCTCCAAATCACGTCATCTAAATCATGTCATGGTAGCCATCTTCTCCCTGGCGGACAAGTTCAGTTGGCACCTCTCCTCCACCCATATAGCGGAAGTGAGAAACGTCATAGCAGATGCTCTATCCCGATCAGTGCCTCTGGAGTCGGAATGGTCACTGGACAGCAGTTCGTTCCAGTGGATTCTTCAGAGAGTTCCAGGCCTACAAGTGGATCTCTTCGCATCCCAAGCGAACCACAAACTCCCATGTTTATGTGGCCCCCAACCTGGACCCTCTGGCTTATGCCACGGACGCCCTGGCCCATAGACTGGAACAACTGGGAGAAGATTTATGTCTTCCCTCCAGTGAATCTTCTCCATGAAGGTACTGAACAAACTCAGGACATTCAAGGGTCAAAGTGGCTCTAGTAGCCCCAGACTGGCCGAAGAGCAATTGGTACCCTCTAATTCTGGAACTGGGTCTTCGCCCTCTTCGAATTCCCAGTCCCAGGCTCTCCCAGTCAGTGCAAACGAAGACTGTGTTCGCTTCCTCAGGAATTCTCAAACCCTAACTTTATGGATTTCATGAAGTTTGCAGCTAAAAGAGATGCGAATATTGATCCTCAAAATATTCTCTTCTTGGGAATCTGATAAAAGAGATTCAACTTTGAGACAGTATGATGCTGCTGTCAAAAGTTAGCAACCTTCCTGAGAGAATCAGATATTAGAATCATGACAATCAATTCAGCTATATCCTTTTCAGATCGTTTATTTGAAACAAAAAGGCTTAGCAGCTAGCACCATTACGACAAACAAGTCAGCCTTGAAAAAGATTTTTCAATTTGGTTTCAACATAGACTTGACAGACTCCTACTTCTCGTCTATTCCAAGGCTTGTGCTAGACTTAGACCTTCTGTAAGGCCTACGTCAGTATCATGTTCTTAAATGATGTTCTAAAGCTGGCTTCAGAAACTGATAATGACACATGTTCATTTATAATGCTCTTAAGAAAAATGCTATTTTTATTAAGCTTGGCCTCAGGAGCTAGAATTTCAGAACTGTCGGCATTATCCAGAAGATCGGATCATATTCAATTTCTTCCACCCACAGGGAAGTGCTACTTTCTCCGGAACGTAGTTTTATAGCAAAGAATGAAGATCCTTTGATGAGGTGGGAACCATGGAAGGTTGTACCCCTTCCACAAGATATATCTCTTTGCCCAGTATCGACCTTACGAGCCTTCTGTCCAGGACCTCCTCTCCTCATCGGGTCCTCTCTTTAAGAGAGCAAAAAGGTGGTACTTTATCTATTAAAGGCATCAGGCAGCAGATCCTGTACTTTATTAAGCAAGCCAATCCTGACTCTTTCCCAAAAGCACATGATGTCAGGGCAGTAGCCACCTCAATTAACTATTTCCAACATATGAATTTCGATGAGTTGAAAAAATATACTGGATGGAAATCGCCGACAGTATTAAGCGTCATTACTTAAAGTCCTTGGAAGCTCTGAAATTTTCAGCAGTTGCGGCGGGTAACATAGTTTCCCCCGACTCTGCTTAATCTTTAGTAGAAGATCCAGTCCTCCTTTCTACCTGTCTCACCCAACAGTTCGTCTATACCTGTCATGTTCATCTACGTTTACCTTGAGTCTTAGCTGCTCTTATGGTGATATTGTGGAGGTTCACTTATTAATTTTTTTGGCTTAGGGTCACTCACAATCGATTGTATATATTGATCTCTTTGATGTGATCCCCTTATTTTTATGCTAGGGGACACATCTTATTTACAATGGTTACGGGTTTTGTATATTAAGTCATATACATTCCCTTCATATATTATTATTATTGAAGTTTGTTCTGTTCAAGTTATTGTTATAATTGCTTTTGAGTTCTCTGTACATATCTACACACGATACTGATTTCAACATATATTCCATGTAAGCCCTGTATATATGTAAAATTTTAAGTTATTTTTAAGAAATATTATTAGCATTAAGTTTAATTTAAGTAATATTTCTGTTTTGTATCATTGTGTATAGTATATTTATTAGCAATATATTCCTTCATTTTATGTTATCTTTTATTTGAGACCCCTTTTTGTTTATTTGAATTTTCTTTACAATCTTGTGCTATTTCTCTGGTACGATTTCGCGCAGCGACACGAGCTGAGCCCAGAAAAGGGATTTTGACGTAAGGAAAAATCTATTTCTGGGCGATTGGCCTGTGTCGCCAGCGAAATCCCTCCCTACCCATCCCATCGCTCAAGATTGTCTGCTAACTTCAGGATGGCCACCAGAGGCGCAGCAGTCGGCAGCATGGGATGGAGTAGTAGTAGTTGCTGCCCACTTTGTGGGTCGGCTCCCCTCTGTGGGGATTTTGTAGTGGGAGATTTCTATTGGCAAGCGGTTTCGTTGTAGTGGTCCTCACGCGCCATAGTGTTTCATACCGACACCCTCTTGGAGGGTGAGCGAGTCAGTTGTACTGACCTTTTCTTTATTTTATTTATTCTCTGGTATGTGTTAGTACATTTACCCTAGAAATAATAGATTAAAGGATATTTCGCTGGCGACACGAGCCAATCGCCCAGAAATAGATTTTTCCTTACGTCAAAATCCCTTTTTTTTTAGCCTCATTCAGCTGTATGCAAAGTCTGTATTGCTGTATTATAATCAGATTTCCTTAGAATTCAAACAAGTTATAACAAATGTATTTTGTTCTAGGAGGAACTTCGTACATTGTCAGGAGCAATGGTCAAGCTTTCTCTTTCTGCACTACCTTTTGAGAGGTTAGAGGTTGATGCCAAATTAGCATTTGAGATGTTCTCAGACAATCAGTACAAAAGGGCTCAAGTTCCAAATATAGCTGCCCATGGAGAAAAAGGTAAGTGCAGCGTTGTTTTTTCAAATTTGTTATTCATAAGTACTACATTTTTCTTGACTTGTCCTATTGTTTGATAGTTTGAGGAATTAGTTTTGTATAAACTTTAATTATTGCCTTTCGTATTGAATTTTTATACTATTCATAAACAGTTTTTAATTTTCATGGAACATGTTTAATCAAAGGTAACAGTGTGGTTCTTTACCGAGTTGGAGATTTTGTTGACATGAGCCGAGGACCACTCATAAGCAACACCTGTCACATGGGGAAAGTTTCGATAGTGTCAGTTCATCCCATGAAAGTAGACAGTGGAGAGCTTTTACGTTTTCAGGGTGTAGCTCTTCCTAAGGGGTTTATGGTAAGTACTTATGGGCAATATTTTCATCATTCTACTTGTGCTTTATTACCTGAGAACATGTAGTGAAGTATGTTTTTTAGAGCATGTACTAGTGAATAACAGAACTGTTTAATTAAACTTTTAATACACAGATGAAAACCTAAAGTGAAGTTGAATTTATATGGAAATCAATATCTCCTAGAGTTATTCTTGCTGTAGAATTGTCTGATTGAGAGAGAGATGAGAAGGAGAGAGAGAGAGAGAGAGAGAGAAGATGAGAAGAGAGGAGAGAGAGAGAGAGAGAGAATAATGATGGATACACCTTTTGGAAAGCAATTTGGGCAATGTTTAACATTGCAAATACCTACTTTTATTTGTCATAATCAGTCAGAATAGATCTAGAGCATCAGTCTTTATGTTGGTGGAGCTGTTCACTGGTGATCTAACATAATGTTTTTTTATTCTTTAGCCATGTTTCATGTGAGCTTTTTCCTTTTTGCAGATGAACCATTTCTCATTTGGAATTTTGGAAAAACGTGCAGAACAGTTGGTAAGTTGTTTCGTAAAAGTTTAGTTGAACTAAAGTATTTCAATTCAAGCACTTACCTTAGAGCAGTGATAGGGAAAACCTAATGCAGCCACTCTAAACATTTTGTCTTGGTATATGAGAAAATGGCAACTTTGATTACTATTTGCTTGGTATTCACATTATTGTGTTTGCAGAGCTTATTTCTTGTGAGAATTATGTTCTTAGATATGCGTATGACTTGGCAGTACTTCAGATGTGCGTTTCATTCAATACCATGTTTATATAGCTAAAGATTTGATTGCAGCTTTGAGGAAAGAATAATATTACTAGTGTATAGGCTGTTCTTAATCCCAAGTTAATAATTTGTTTTATGCTCAAAACTTATTCATTTCAGTGTAAGTTGTTATAATGTTACAATTCTTATTAATGGGTATGTTTAAGAGTGAAATTTTAGATAAGTTCCCCAGTGTTTACTTTGAAACATTTAAGATTACTCTGTGTTTTTTTTGTACATTTTAAATACATTTTATATAAAATGCTTCTAACATGCCTTATAGTATCCTCTTGTTGATAGAATATTTATCTTAATGACATATTATACTGCACGTAGACTCGCTCATCGGGGGGGCTTAAAATTTTGTAATTTAAATAATTTTCTTTTTGGTGGGGGGGGTTAATTTAAATTAAAAATCAAATATTTATTTAATAATATATAAGATAACTTTGAAAAATTAAAAAATTATATGTATTTTTAATTAAAATAATTTTTTTATATAAAATTTATTATTTTATTTTATATTAATATTTATTTTTTTGAATTAATAAAAAAAAATTTTATTATAAAAATTTAATAATTATTAAATTTACTATATCAAAATTTAGTCTTTAAAATTAACTTTGGTTTTGAGGTTGAGGCTGCAACAGATGCAAATAATCTTTTCCTCCTTTCAGAACACAGGGAGAGTTCCAAGCATTCCCACCCTTGGAAACATTGGTGGGAAACCACAGGAATTATCTGTTGCTAAGTAGGTGTTGCAGTACATAGTCTGTTATTGAAAATAGTTAGGTATGTATGAGGTGAGAATTTTTATTATAATGTAAATAAAATATCGAAAAAGAAATAAAAGATGATGGAAAATGATAGAAGTTTCATCAACCTTAAACATTTTAAATCGATTTTTAACTGAAATAGATGAGTGTTTTATTGGCTAATAAAGCTGGTGCACATTTTAAAGCATAACAGTACTCTATTAAATAATATAGGTCCATTCCCTAAAGCCCAGTATGCCTTCCTTCTAACCTTAGCTTCTGAGTGAAGAGTAAGTGAAGTTCATGCAATACCCAGCCAGGTCTCACACCCAAAAGCTGGCAAAGTATTGATCTCTCATAGATACCAGGATTTGAGACCAAACAGCAGCAACCCTCCCATTCCTTTATCCTCACCAAGCTGTGCCATATCTGCTCTACCTGTACACACCTTTACAGTAAGGAGGACCTTAACCCTGTGTATTGCAGTACCTTGAGAAAACATTTGGTAAGAGGGTTTCATGCCAGTCCTATCATCCTGAGTAATTAAAACAGGTCACGAGAAACACAATCTCTTTATGGCTCAGACAAGCCTCTGTAAATTTTCATTCATCCACCACCAAGTCTGAGGCATCCAAGCTAAAGGTCAAGAA